>NW_005843022.1:358571-361735 GCF_000455745.1 Alligator sinensis
GTGGGGCGCGCACACCTTTTCACTTTTACCACTTGTTTTTAGTATTTGCATAATATTTTCTGTTTTAAGTTTTCCTTTCCTTTTTTTCTTTTTGCTGCTGCTGCTGCCACTGCCACCACCCCAGTGCAGAGTAACATTAAAGGATATGGCTACTTGCAACTTGCTTGGAATTAAATGTGTGTGTGCGCTCCTTTTTTAAAGGCCTTCTAAAACATCCTCTACTCTCCAAACAGTTGGCAAATCTTCTCTTTCAAGGCTTAAGACTACTGTCCATGGAGATGAGTACAATAAGGTCCCAGTTGTGACTGGAGCTCTTTTACTACTATAATGCCAACATTAATATGCCAAATGTGCCTCCAGCTGACTCTAACAACCCCGTAATTTTTAGTGTAAAATAACCAGAAGCAGTCAGGCAAGCATGAAGGACATTGACCCACGTGTGCAAAGGGAGAGAGCAGAGACTATCCTCAGGCCCACTTGGACAGTGTGGTACATGAATGGTGGGATACCTATTTAAGCCCTGGCAAAAGCTGTATCTTTCCTCTGTTGTGGCACTGTAGAAGAGAGATGCCGGCAGTGGGGAAGATGGATCTAAAAGGTCAGGAAATGGGACACGAACCTTGGGAATGATGGGAAAATTCTGACAGAAGGGGCAGGTAAATGCTGACCTGTAGAGTATGAACTTTTGAAGTATGACAAAAGTAGTTTCTGCAACCAGCTTTTGTCAAACTTAGGCAAAGCAGGAAGCAAGTGTGGTTTAGGGAAGCGAGAAGGGTTTCCTTGGAAACTTGGCTCAGTTTGGGATCTCAGCCCACACAACAGTTTGGAGGAGGACTTCCCAGAGCAGGGGATGGTAGGGGGATGCTGAATCTCTGCCTGAAGGCTGGACTTGATGACAGCCTCTAACTCCTGGGCAGAGGATTTCCAGGATGGAATGGAGGGAAGGACCAGCTATGTTGTCTCTTCAGGTGGACAAATTGTTGCTATAGAGCCCCAGAAATGATAACCAGCCCACTAGTAGGAAAGCAGTTGCAGGGAGAGGTAGCAAAAGGGATCTGGCAAGTTGTATGGAACCAAGTCAGCAGCAGAAGAAAGCATTGGGAGCAGCTGGGCAGCTGCTAGGAGGCAGAAGGAATCAGCATGTCTGCACTCAAGCAACCAGCACGCTCTGACACATCACATCACACTTCAGTGCTGGAAACAAGCCAGTGAGGCCACAACTGCTCCCAAGCTTACCAGAGACAGGTTTTGAGAAAGGTGGTGGACCAAAGCTCTGGAGTGGCCTCCTTGGCATACTTCCCAAATTTGGAAATATCTGAGGGAACAGGGTTGGAGCATACAACTGCCATGGTGCACATACCTCCTCTGTGGGTACAGTCCATTGAGCTTTGGCAGAAAGAAGTTGGGTAGGTATTAGGGATAATGTAGGAGTATGGGCAGCCCCCGCTTAATGCTCTTAATTGGTTCTGGAAAAAACAAGCGTTAAGCAGAACAGCGTTAAGTGAAACCCATTTTCCCGTAGGAATTAATGTAAATAAAAATAATTCGTTACCAGGGCACCTAGAAGCAGCGATGTGAGCACCTGGTAGTTCAGGGCCAGCTCAGCCGGTGCTGTGCCCTTGCTGCCGGCCTGGGCCTGGGCCACGGAGGCAGTGCTGTTGGTCCCTTCCGTGCCGGGGGACAGTCATTGCCATAGTCATGGTCCCTCCAGGCTAGCTCCCCCTTCTCCCTGCTGACATAGCCCAGCCTGTCCCCATAGAGACCCTGCTGGCCCTGGCCCTGGGGCACCAGCGCAGGCTCTGCACTCATGCCCACTCGCTGCCACTTGTCTCCCTGCCGTCCGCTGCCGTTTATTTCCCTGCTTTCCCACCTGGCTGCTTGCCTACTCTGGCACCATGTGCCTGAGTGTTGTAATGAAACTCGCTGAGCACTAAGTGGAATCAGGTATGAATATAAAACGAGTGTTATAGTGAAACATTATTAAGCGGGGGTTGCCTGTAGTTATGTTTATACGAGGCTGTGAGTATTTTCCATGCTTCTGGCTTCACTGGCTGCCTCATGCCCCTGCCCCTGCCCCTGCTCTTGCTGGAGCTAAAACCTGAAGGTTTCTGATTAGAGCAGGGGCAGGCAAAACGCGGCCTGCCAGGCCATTCTCTCCAGCCCGCGGGGCTCCTAAAAAATTTAGAAAATTAATAATTATCTGCCCCTGGCTGCCTGTCATGTGGCCCTCAATGGCTTGCCAAAACTCAATAAGTGGCCCACTGCCCGAAATATTTTCTGACCCGGGTCAGAGGGTCGCCCTCCTCTGTCAGGTTGATCCCGTATTTGTGGTTAGTAAGGAATCATGCTGCCCCCCCCCCCCCCCCCCCGGGGCAGGGGGGGTCGGACTGGGGGCGGGGGAGGGATCCTTCCGGCCCCCCCCCCCCTCCCGTGGTCAGGGTGGTACAGACTGAGGGGGTGTGGGGGGGGAGGTTGTCTTCTGCAGCGGGGCCATGACCCTCCTTTGGATGGCTCAAGTGTGTTTTAACCCCCCTTGCAGCAGCACGACACTGGACGCTGCCATCTACCGCCCTGCTTTACGGGTGGCAGGTGAGGGTACAGTTGGGCGCAGCAGAGCTGCCCGTGAGGTTGGTGGTAGTGACTGGGAGAGCGGATCTGTAGGCGGTGGTTTGGAGAGGGATCAACCTGCTTCAGGCAAGGGCTTGGACTAGGTGTCTCCTGCCCCTGGGGCAGGGGCCTGGACTCCATGACCTCCCGAGGCCCCTTGCAGCCCCGTGTCTGAAATCTGGGACCTTCTCTGATCCGTGCGGGCAGAGCTGTGTTTACACGTATCCGGGTTCCTAGAGACTTTGCGCGTTGACTGCCGCTCAGGCGGGGGCTTGGGCCGGGTGCGAAGCTCCTGGCTCGGGGGCGCTGCCTCTGCTCAGTGTCAGCCTTGATGCTCGCTGTATTTGGGGTCAGGATCTCGACCCCATGGTCGGCCGGCCTGGAGGGATGGGGCCTCTTCCTGGGCTCTCCGGAGCACGTGCCGGCCCGGCCAGGTGGCTCAGAGGCAGGACGCGGGCTGCCAGCGCCGAGACCAGGGCTGTGCTGGGACCGGGCGGAGCCTGCTCGCCGCCGGGTCCCCGCAGCCCGACGCGGCGGCGGAGAAGTGACCCGGCGGG
>NW_005843022.1:362027-395876 GCF_000455745.1 Alligator sinensis
CCCCGCTGGGTTCAGCCTGAGCCCCGCGGCCGCCGGGGTCCCTGAGGACATGATCCGTGGCCAGGCCCCTTCTTGAAGCTGGCTGAGCTGCCACGGCCGCGGGCTCGGCCGCCAGGGGACCTGCTCCCGGGCTGTCGAAATAAAATCTCCAAGGGAGGCCCCCGCTGGCGTGACTTTTGGTTGTTTTGTTTAATATTTGTGCACTTCAAATGAACAAAGCGCCTGCCCAAGGCTGAACCGTTAGAGGACGAATCTCTCTTTCATATCCTTCACGGTTGACTATCTGGCCCCTGCCACCTTTGTGAGTAAGTTGCGATCAGCTAAAAAGAAGCGAATTGGAAAAGTGGGAAACAACATAGGGATGAGAGTGGGCAGAGTATCTGAAAGTGTTTTTTTAACTATATTTGCACTTGATGTTCGTCATCGAGCGTGCAATGTCCTTGGAATGACCATTCGTTTAAAGTCAATGGACTATTTCCTTTTGCTAAATGAAGTGGTGTGGCCTGTAGTCTTCCCACTTAGGTTGTCTAGTACACTTGGTGAATGATTTCTAAACTACTCATTTAAAGTTTTATAATCCAAAGAGATTTTTAAGTGCTTTCTTAAAAACCCCAGGGCATGATCTTCCCGGTGTTATTACGCCTGGTAATAAGATGAAGTTAGCTGTCCACTAATTGGTGTGGTGTTACAGATTGCTTAGTTTATTCTGTGATGCTGGGATCCTTTACTTACCAACCTGTTTCCAGTTGCAAATGCAGTGAAACTGAACCTTAGAAATGAATTGCCTCTGATGCAAAGGAGTGCTGAATAAATTTGCTGATAACACTGAATGGCGCGAAGTCCCAAGAAGCAAAGGAGGTGAATAATTAAACCTAATCATCTAGCCACACTTATCTCCTATTGATTGGGGTGCCCATAGCAGATTGTCAGCTGTTCTGCTTGTCCATACAAGTAGCAGAAGTTTTCAATCCATACTTCACACAAATCGTCTTATATTATTTCACTTGCCAGAAAAGTATTGATCATAGGGTCTAAAGTATGGCCTCATTCTAAACTATATGGCCACGTCCATGTGAGTGTGGACATGTGGTGTGTGGCGCCACAGACCCTGTACTGCTACCTTGCAGTGAGGGATTTTTTTGACCCCGGGAGAAGAAAAACCCATGCTACAAAAAAGCAGAGCAGTGTGCATGGTAGCAGTGTGCAGCTCACATTGTTGTGGCAGTGTGCACGGCCCAAAACTGGAGCCTAGCCAGTCAGAACTGTACTCTAGCTGCTGGCCAGGCTCCCATTGCAGAAGTGCCATGGCTGCAGCTCCCTGGGGCTGCTGGGGTCAGTACAGTTGCTGGCACCAGCCTCCCCCCTACCCCACCCAGGGTAACCTGCTGCGCACCAGGGCGCATGTGGCACGGATGGCACAAGGTGCGGCTACTGCTTGTCCCTGGGGAAACAAACATCCATACTCATCGGGACGTGGCTTATTTGTCTAACTGTAATGAAAACAACCATTTTATGATATACTTGTTTTTTAAATATTTTTCAGTATTTTTTAACTTGAAAAATACAGGTAATTATCAGTGTTTCCCACTTTTTGAAAACCTCCTCAGTCTTCACAGATATGAGCCAAAACATTAAGATGTGAAAATTTACAATTTTGGAAATGTTTTTCTTTCCAGGCTTTGAAATATACAAACCGGAGTTATGCGTCCCAGCGAACTTTAAATGTAAGTAGTGTACTCCATTTATGTGTACTGGATAAGTGTATAACTTGCTTTACTGCGTTGTTCAAAGCCAGTCCTAGCTTGTTGTAACAAGTATCAGCTCTCTACATGTTGCTAAGAGCATAAATTCATTGTTGTGGTGGTTCTCAACCTTTTTAGTCTCAAGGTGTGAAGAAATCTTCCTCTGTCTATCCCTGGATTGGGACATTTTGGGTTGAGGGAGAATGTAACACCCACGTACACTGTGCTCAAGTGTTTCTGGATTTATTTTGCTGTCTGTCTTGTTTGTGCTGTATAGCTTGCTTCCTTTGGGACTGGAGAGGACCCCCTCCTTTCCCCTCCTTATTGTGTCCAGACCCTTTGTCTTAAGTTTCCCTCCAAGAAACCTGTGGAACCAGTTCGGTGACTTTGGTCACTTCACTGGGGGTACTGGGGAAATGATTCAGTGGCGACACGTAGGGTGTACATGGGGGTGCATGTGCACCCCCTGAGAGTGCTGGTACACCCTGTCAGACAGCGTTCCTGGGCAAGGGGGGCAGGTGAGAGTGTTGGTGGCCCCCCGAGAGTGCCAGCCAGGGAGTGCGCCAGGAGGAGCGGTCCCCCCACAGCCAATCATGCTGACTTGGAAGTGCCATCGGCATGCCGCTCTGCCAGCTGCAAGATGGCAGGATCAGCTGTGGGGGGACCCCCTCCCCCCTCAGCCTGCGGGATCAGTCATGGGGGGGTGGGAATTGGCTGCAGAAGGACCCCCCCAACTCTCTGACTGTCCAGTCGGGTGGGCACCAGTCGCCCATGAAATAATTGTTCTGCATCAGCAGGGTTCAAATAATGCCTGGTTCTGTTTGCCCACCTAACAGTGCATGGGACCCTTGAAAGGATCTCAAGGTGCCCCAAAATGCCATGGTACCCTGGTTGAGAACCAGCACTTAGCATTTTCCATCTCTGTTGTCTGTTTAGCAACTCCCTTTAGCTGCATGCTAATTGTAAATTCTGACTTTGTAACTCACTTTACATCTTTCAGCTGTGCCAGAAACAGCAAAGGGGAAGCGGATATCAAAGTGCTATCTTCATTTGAAAATGATTGTATTTAGTCAGTTTCAGGACTGCTAACTCATGATTCAGTAAATGCTATAAAATGGCTTACAGCTAAAACTAAAGCATGTAGGTAATGTATACCAGTAGACATGCAAAAACAGTCCATTGCAACCAGGTTCTGGTGAAAACATTTTGACATTCTTAATATTTTGTTACTTCAGAGTTCAGCGGGTAGTGGAAAACAAGTTAACAATTATTTGCTTAAACATTTCATGTTGCAGTAGTGCATAGAGGTTATTACCGCTTTGTAGTTCACTGTATTGCACATTTTCACAAACATGAACAACAGGTATTGCTCCAAAGAACCTTCAGTTTAAAAGACAAGGTATAATCTTGGAGAAATGACAATGACTTTTACATTTTATTCCTTTCCATTAGGAAGTGGTGATAGCAAGTGCTGTAAGGACACCTATTGGATCTTTCCAGGGATCTCTCTCATCATTGCCAGCCACTAAACTTGGTTCTGTTGCAATCAAAGGAGCAATTGAAAGAGCAAGTACGTGCAAATATTTGCTTGCAGAAGTTACACATGACCAGATGAACAGTACTAGTTTGTATCTTGTTTTGTAAAACATGTTCCTTAAAAAAGAGGGGAGCATTGCTTTTTTTTTTGCATAGCTTTTACTTTTAGCTAAGCATGTGAAAAGTATGTAAAGCCTGATAGGTTAGTGTCTGTCTTTTATTTTCAGTGTTGCTTTTAAGAATGGAATGTTGGTTGGTGGCTTATGTGAAATAAGATGTTACTCCAGTTCCTACGAGATGGATGTCCACACCACAAAATGTGATAGTCTGTGTGGCAGTTACAGATTGACCAGCCATGAAAACTGAATCGCCCTACTGGACTGGGGATTCAGTGACTGGCAGGTCACTAAAACCAGCCCAGATCTTGGCTTTACTATTCTTATTCTCTGAGAGAGGTCATTCTGGGAGAGGACTTTGGAAAGAGCCATCATTAGAGCATATTTCAGGTACAAAATGGTGTGGAAACCCATCTTGATATGGTTCTTTCCACTCTTGTTTAGCCTTGCTATGATGGATCTCATGCATTTTATTTATATTTTGGACTGTAAACCTAGAGTGTTTCTCCTGTCCCTTACAAAATCCGTGACGGGTTTATTTCATAGGCATCCCTGCAGAGGAAGTGAAAGAAGTGTACATGGGTAATGTCCTGCAGGCTGGACAGGGGCAAGCTCCAGCAAGGCAAGCTGTATTGGGTGCAGGTATTAATTCTCTCCTTTGTTTCTGGACTTGCTGCATAAAAATAATGAAAATGTAAGAAGCTAGTTACATTTAAGTACAGATTGTAACAGACTTCGTTTTTCTTTAGTTATTAAAATTCTGTGAAAACTGTTGCTAATAGTGACAAACAACCACTTCTGGTTGTTGGTATGTAATGGCTGCTAAAGGCTACAAAGAAATGTAAGCTACAGAGAAATATTAGAATAATATATGTGTTTATCTTATGTAATTGTATACTTACTTGCTTCAGGTTTACCAATCTCAACTCCTACTACAACTATCAATAAAGTTTGTGCTTCAGGAATGAAATCAATCATGATGGCAGCACAGAGCCTAATGTGTGGGAATCAGGTATGTGACTTTTAGAACCATTTAAGTAGAAATATGACTGCTTTTTGAGTTGTGGAGATGTTGAAATCATGACTCCTGAGAGAGACCAAACTAATGTTATAATATTGCCCTGGTAATTATACTCCAGTTTGGGTTTGTGCTAATACCACTTAGCAAGTTTTTATCAGACTATACAACCTAAATTTGTAAACATATAAATATGACTTTGTTTAGGTACCCCCACATTTATAAACTGTATATTTACAACTTGTCTTGCATATATCTTTAGAGCTGAGCACAAAATTTTCTGGCAGTTTTGAAAACTAAAGGCAATGTTTTATTTTGGGTTGAACCAAAATATACTTTTCTAAAAACATCAGTTACAGCCATTTGGCTTGCTAACACTGCATAGCTGTTTTCAGTTAATGTCTTCATTTCTGTTCCATAAAAATATAAGTAATTGGTTTGTTTTTGCAGAGGTGGGGAGGGGCAGTCATTGGAAATATGATTGTCTTCATTGAGCTCTTTGTTGACAACTTGTGTGGTAGAATTCGCTATAAAACAACTTATTGTGCAATTTTTATTTGTTTGAGCAGGATGTAATGGTGGCTGGTGGCATGGAGAGCATGTCTAATGTTCCCTATGCAATGATCAGAGGAACTACACCTTATGGAGGAGTAAAGTTGGAAGACTTGATTGTGAAAGATGGGCTGACTGATGTTTACAACAGCATCCATATGGTAAGTTTTGTTGTTCAAGACCTGAAAACTTTTTATTTAATTGAGTGTCAACCCTGAGCCCACCATGCAGCTAAAAAGTTTAGCTGCAATGGTTTAATTGTTAGAGTAGGCATACCTGGGAATGAAAGACAGAACAGGTTCTAGGGAGAAGAGTTCTTCTCTTTACAGAATCCTTATTGCAACTGATGTGCAGAACTTTGGTAGAGCATCTGGATGCAGATCAAGTGTCAGCTGTTTGTCTAACTGTTTAAAGTTTTTTTTTTTTTTTCTTGCGAATCTGGCACATGGGTAGACAGGAGCTGAAGCTCTAGACTTACTCCATAGAATGCAGAATCAGTCACTAATGGGTCACTTCAGTTGTTGCAGAGTGACTGGTAAAGTAGCTCAACTTCTCTGAGGTTGTTGTGGTCCACCTGTTTCTCTTCTTCAGTATGTATATGAGGTTCCAAGACAAGATTGGACTGAGATTTGAGAAAATTGGCATGTTTGTTTATCTGACCTTCACAAAAGCTCATAGCTTTATGACAGACAAGGTTCCTTGGGTGAATTTGATATCTTTTATTAGATCAACCCAAATAGTTGGAGAAAAGTTATTAAGCAAGCTTTCGGGTTCAAAAACCATTCGTCAGGCTAAGGAAGTTTCAGCAGTTGGTGTGTGCTCTTCCTGGATGGAATGACAAGTAAAGAAGCCAGGGGCTGGGCTGGGGAGTCAGTTGCCAGGCAGATTATAACGTGTCAAAAATCCAATGTCTGTATTTAGTCCATGATCTCTAGTATCCAGGAGGTTGATGAAATGGAGCTCATAGGCTCGTCTCATACAACACTACCCAGAGACGAGCCTATGAGCTCCATTTCATCAACCTCCTGGCTACCAGAGATCATTTTTTGATACATTATAATCTGCCTGGCAACTGACTCCCCAGCCCAGCCCCTGGCTTCTTTACTTTTCATTCCATCCAGGAAGAGCACACACCAACTGCTGAAACTTCCTTAGCCTGACGAATGGTTTTTGAACCTGAAAGCTTGCTTAATAACTTTTCTCCAACTATTTGGGTTGGTCTAATAAAAGATATCAAATTCACCCAAGGAACCTTGTCTGCCTATGTCCTTAGACCAACACGGCTACAACCTAAACCCCTGCATAGCTTTATGATGAATTCAGAAAAGACTGAAATGTGGCAGATGTGCGTAGTAAAGCATCAGCTGTTCTTCTCATTGCAGCAATATTTTCAGTCTTTTGACTTAATTCTTCAAAATCTTGGGGTGTTATTGGATTACTTTGCTTCGCTTCGTAAACAGCAGCAATTGTCCAAAGAATTATTTATCATTATCTACTGGCCTGAGTATTGACATTTTTACTCTTTGATATTCTTTTCCACAACTTGCTGGCTGGTGTAGCAGCATATGTTCCTTTAGCCTGTACTTAAAACTACCCAGATTTTTCAGCAAATGCAAATCCTGGTTGTCAACATCTGATTTGGGGCATGCAGACAACAACACACAGTTGTGCTCTCTGTTGGCTTCTAATCTGCTTCTGGGATTTTGATTATGACATGCAAAGTCTTGAAGCTTTAGAGATTTTCTGTGCTCCATTTTGGCAGCTGTAGTCTGCTTGAAGTCTTGTTTGGTGACTGGAGGCATGGTAGGGAGCACATATGCTGCAGTTTAGGAATTTATTCGTACTTATGTTCTGTCAGAGTGCAGTGACCTAGATGCTATGAAGCTTTTGAATGTCCTGGGTAGATAGAGGAAGATAAAAATTAACTTGTTTGTACCAGTCCTGTAGTTCATCAAATAGACTGATCTCTACACAGCATTTGTATTTATTTAACTCGCTTTCAACGCAGCACAAATGTAACCCTAATGTTCATGGAGGCTCTAGCAAGGTTAATTTAGTGATCAGTGAGGAGAGGGATCTATCTCTGTGACCCTCAGAATACAGGCAGTCCTCGGACTTATGACGCAATTGGTTCCTGAAAACTGTGTCTTAAGTCGAAATATTGTAACTCGGAACCGATTTTTCCCATAGGAACAAAGTTATATAAATGGGGGGATTGGTTCCTGAACCAAGGCCCAATACCCTATTTTCACCAAAAATAACCCAGAATTTTGTACTTAATCAATTATACATGATTAATATAGCTACATTGATGTATTTTTATTGTAAATAGCAATCATATTGATTTGGAAGGACTTCTTTGAGGTGACTTTGCTGGACTTTTTGAAGGGTTCTTGGCTGGAGTTTTCTCAGGAGTCTTGGCTGCAGGGTTTTCTGAAAGCATCTTCTTTCTTAAAGAAAGTGTCCAAGGAAGTTTGGATAGATGTTCTCCAGGGAGATGGGCGACACAGCGAACTTGTTCGCTGGTGTGGCATTGTGTTGGATCAAGTGTTCTAAAGTCGAAACTGATATCAGAAAGTTAAAACTGGGTGTCAATTTATAAATGTTGTAAGTGTGAAACATTGTAACTCAACATTGTAAGTCAAGGACTGCCTGTAATTGTGATGTGAACTGCTTGGGTCAGGTGATTTGTACAGGGGATGTATTACCCTTCATTTCTGTCATCAGCTCCCTAACCCATGTTTGTAGTGTTTGACATTTGTAACCATCTGGCTGTAACACCTTTGGCTGTTCAGTAACTTACATGAAATGACATTGATTATTTCAGTCAAGTGTACACGGTTGTCAGACTGCTGAGAATCAAGAGCTGACAGACTTGGGATTGAGCTATCCTTTTGACCCAAGTAGGCCCACCAGAATAGGAAGGATACACATTCATGAGACAGTATAGAGGTACCATTCTGTATCTAAATGGAGGGATTAGTCTTCCAAAATGTCAGTCAAAGCCCTTTCATTAACATTAAATTCAGAGATTTTTAACTTCAAAAGGCCTCCTCAAGAACATTGCTCTATGGCTTTAACTATGTAGGTCCAGAGAATTGTCCACCAAATTCTACTGGTGAAGTGACCATTCCAGCAGCAATTGTCATAATAAAACAGTAACTGTCAGAAACTGATATCAATGTTGTAGGTGTCAGGAGATGGGCATGGGGTGGTTAGCTTTAAGAAGGGGCGCATCTAGAATTTTGAAAAGGTGTCGAGGTGCATTATCACATATAAAGCAACACACATTTTTCTCCAGTTAAAAATAAACTAGACGCTTTACTAATGTCCCAGGGACCTAGGGTTGTATCATTCAGTTTAAGATTGAAGCAAAAACAAAGAGAACTTCATTGGAATGAGATAAAAACAGTCTGCTGGGCTGTGAAACAGGAGTTTCATGACCAGGAGCAGCTAACAAACAACAGAATTGCAGAACAAAGGATAGCTTGACTGGTGGAACATCAAGACTATTGAAAAGGAGATAGGGTTATTAACACTTGTGGAATGAAGAGTTTAGAAGAGATCAGGTAGATTACAACGAGCCATGAAGTCAAATGACTCCCTCAACACTGCCTGACTAGAAATGCTGCTGTCACAGCCAGGCAGTTGGTTTTAAACTGTGGGTGGACTGGGAATCAAAGCAGGGTGCAAGTGCACCAGTGCACATCCCCTGAATCCACCCCTGGCTTTAAGCTATGTTTTTGAATGTGACTCTCAAAATGATAAACTGTACGTGAGTGGTTTTCCCCAAGGGTAATTGTGCCGAGAATACTGCCAAGAAGCTTACCATTTCACGTGAGGAGCAAGACACTTATGCCATTAGCTCTTACACAAGGAGCAAAACAGCTTGGGAATCGGGACTACTGGCAAAGGAAATTGTTCCTGTCTCTGTTTCACAAAAAGGTATCAGTGATTTGTTTTCTTAAAGGATGCTTGTTTTTCCAGTGGAGGATACAAACATTGCAGTGCACATCTGCTAATTTCAGGAATAGCTTTCCCCCCCATTAAATCTGCATAGGAACTTTCTGGGAAACTGTATGTTATTTTATAGGATCATAGGAAAGTGTATCTGGAAGGGACCTTGTGAAGTCATCTAGTCCAGTCCCCTGCATAAGGCGGGATCATCCCTGACCTAAACCATCCTAGCCAAGTGTCTATCCAACCTGGTCTTGAAGATTTCTGAGGAGGAGGCTTTCCACATAGCCTGTTCCAGTGCCTGACCACTCTCATAGTCAGAAGTTCCTCCTAATCTCCAACCTAAACTTCCCCTCCTACAGCTCGAGGCCATTGATTTACTTCTGTTTCCTATGGTCACTTTTTTTTTTTCCTTTTCTGCTTTTACTGTGGCACGGGAGTTGTCCATCCTTGTTCTGTCATGTATATGAGTGGTTTATAGGGTGCATGTGCTAACTGACGTGGCATGGTGTTTGTTACTGGGATTTAATGTTAGCTCTTAGGTAGTAGCACTGAAGTAATCAAAAACACTTAAACAAGAATAGTCCGTTCTCTGAAGAGAGCGTTTATTGAGCACAGCAATTTGCAATTTCAAGCATATGACCAAGAAACAACAGAAAACTTTACCTAAAGCCTAAGCTAAGATGCAACCAAATAAGACCCAGCAACAACACACACACTTAACCTAAATCAAGATGCGACAGAAATTTTGCATAAGTTTTATGTAGTCCTGAGGACAGAGGATTTCTGCAGCCAGGCATTCAGAAGTTCTGGGGGAGTCCACTGGTCATCTTAGCTGGTGAGAGCAGTCCCACAGGTTTAATCTTTTCCAGGGCTTTTATGGGTTATTTGCATCCTCCTCTCCCCCTTGGATGGCATGTCTTTCACGTATTCTGTGACTCTCACACTTTCAACATCCAAATTTTCTGTCTCTTGCCCCTTGCAGGTTTTACTTTGAAATGTAAATGTAGCTTCCTGCTGCCCACTTTGAAATGTAGCCCCCTGAAGGGCCCACACTTGTTATGACTGTGCCAGGTTTTTGCCAACAGTATTGCATCATATCCTTTTTATTTTTAATTATTTTTATAGCCAGAAAAGATCTGTGCTCTCCTCTCAGCACCCTGCTGGGAGGATTAATTGATAAAGGTCTCTTACTAGTCCTCTTGCAAGAAAATGAGATGCAAGTATAAACTTGTTTTCACGCGTCTCTCGATAAAATGCAACTTTTTTACTCTAAAGAGAGACATGACTTAAATCATAGTAACATTTAATTTAAATCTGTTTAGGATGCCTAAAATGACTCTAGCATAGAGTAGACATTATAGAACTTACCATTTAGCAGATTTTTGGATATAATCAGGACAAGAACAAGTTTGCCCTGTGTATGTATCTTTCCATGCCAAAAACTGACTGAGCTGGTTTGCACTTGAAATTGGTTTAGTAAATGAAGTCTCAATTTCAGGGAAGCCAGATATAGAAATGAAAGAAGATGAAGAGTACAGGCGTGTTGATTTCAGTAAAGTTCCAAAACTGAAGACTGTTTTTCAAAAAGAAAATGGTAAGTACAGCATAGCAAAAAAACAACTGTTCCTTCTAGAGAGAAAACCGTGTTAGATATTCTCTGCATTTGGGCAATCAGTGAACAATGCAGTCTCCATCTGAAAGTACAGAAAGAATTTAAGCAGACTATGACTTCTGAACTTGGATGTTGGCCAGGGTATTGGGACTAAAACATGCACAATAGCTTTTCATTTAACTTGGGTTTTCTGGTGATTACCAAGTAATATGCTAAAGGAGAGGACAAAATGCATCACATTTTTAATCAAAAGATTTCCATTGGTTCTAATAACTCTACTTGCAGTAGAAGGGTGACCTGCTTTCCTGGCAACAGGAACTCTTGTTATTTCTGTCTTTTGATTGAGTTCTTCTAAAATATCCCAGTAGGAGGATCTCGCTGTTTTTCTGCTGGTCACAGTAGGGTTCAAATGCTCAGAAGAATGTCTAAGCTGTCAAGATCAAGTTATGTTACTTAGTAACACTGTTTTAAGTTTGGAACCACTTTGGTTGATGGATGAAAGGCATATTATTTTTCTCTATGGCACTGTGAAGGTGAAGATAACATAAAGGCAAGCGTCTGAATTTGTTAATCATCATTTATACTTGGCAGCATCCTCCGTGGTATGGAGAATTGGTCAGTAGCCAACAGTGGAGAAATGCAGTTTGTTGCACACTTAGATTTGTTGTTTTTTGTTAGCTGTGATATCCTGAATGGCTCCTGCTTATTAGGGCTGTGCAAAGCTTCGGATCATGATTCGGATTCAGGGATGATTCGAAGGCCAAATACATGAATCTGAATCGAATCACTGGAAGCTTTAGGCTTTCTGAATTGATTCAGAGCTTTCGAATTGATTCGGAAAAGAGTCGGCCATAGGGTATAATGGGGAATCAGTGAAATATCTATAACTTGGTTGTCTTTTGACTGATTAAGATGAAACTTGCAGGGATGGTAGCCTCTGCTGAGGCCACAAAGCGTGCCAAGTTTCAAGGAGATAGGTGCAGGGGTTTGGGGGAAACTGCACCTCAGGTTGCTGACAAGCAAAACTTGTGACATGGGTGACCCTGTGTGTGTTAAGGCGCAGCAGGGTGACAGCTGCAGGCCTGCTAACCCCTGCGGAGGCCATGAAGCCTGCCAGCTGTTAAGGAGATAGGTGAAGGGGCTTCTGGGTTCTGGAGCCCTGCGCCTCTAGCTGCTGACAGGCAAAACTCGTGACATGGGTGGTTGTGCAACTGTGTCTGTCTTGGAGCACATGGGGGGCGGGGAATGACTGCAGGCCTGGCTGCTAGGCAACTCTGTTACCAATCAGTCATGATTCACACAGGTACCAGCTCAATGCACAGTAGCTAGCTACTAGATAATGAGTTAATGAGCAAAGATTAACACCTACAAAACCATAAACTAAGGAGAGGAAAGAATCAATGCAGAGCCGGGAATTGCTTCTGCTCCAAGACAGAAAGCAGAGGCTAGCAGGCCTGCAGCTTTCACTCTGCTGTGCCCTAACACACAGTGTCACCCATGTCATGAGTTTGCTTGTCTGCAGCTTGAGGTGCAGTTCCCCCCAAACCCCTGCACCTATCTCCTTGAAACCTGGCAGGCTTCGTGGCCTCAGCGAGAGCTACCACCCCTGCAGTTTCCACCCCACTGTGGCTTAACACACACGTGACATGAGTTTTGCCTTCACGGCTTTGAGGTGCAGTTTCCCAGAAACCACTGCACCTATCACCTTGAAACTTGGCACATGTCATGCTCTCAGCAGAGGCTACCATCCCTTCAAGGTTCATCCAAATCAGTCAAAATACAGCAAAGTTATAGATATTTCATTGATTCCCCATTATATTCTATGGGTGAATCTCTGAATCGGCTCCAAATCTTCTGAAGTGATTCGGCTGAATCGAATCAGAAAAACGATTTGGATCTCCGAATTGGCCAAATCTGAATCCAAATCAAATAGTTCCCTATTTGCACAGGCCTACTGCTTATGGCTCTGGGATGGGCTGTCATTTTTTTTTCTCCTTGATGCTGCTGTTAGTTTGGGTGATTTGGAACTGCAGGGATGACCTAGAATTGGACATGGAGTTTCCTTATTCATGAAAAGCTAACCTTAGTGGAAAAATTATGAGTTTCCTGTAGAGAGGGACCCGTATCAGGGGTGTGACTAGTAGTAGCTGAATCTCTTTTGCCTCAAAAATATTGTTACACATTATGGAATACCACTTTTAGCACTGATCCTTCTGTTCATGATCTTTCACAAGGTGTATCGGTTTAACTAAAAGGGTGCTTCCAAATCTATTTGAAACCAATGCAAACCTAGACAGTTATGATGAAGCAGCCAATGTGCAATATGTCCCCCTGCCCTCTCTCAACATGTTACAGTTTGTTCCAAACATCTATACTCTAAATCAGTGTACTTGCCCCTCTTTGCAGTCTGGGGGTAAATTGGCACAGTGGTAAGATTACCATTTACCTACATAAGATAAGTAAATTTAAATCAGTTTAAATTTAAATCAATCCACGTGGCGATTTACACTAGATTAACTTTGAGTAAAAACAGTGTAATGTGGGTTGAAGACCTCTGCAGACAATTGCATTGGCAAAAGATAGCTGAGCTGTTGTACTTTTTCCTCTTGTTTGCCTACTGTTCTTGGTGAAATTATTTGTTTACAGGGACGGTCACAGCTGCCAATGCCAGCACGTTGAATGATGGAGCAGCTGCTTTGGTTGTGATGACTACAGATGCAGCCAGGAGACTTAATGTCACACCGCTGGCGCGAATAGTAGGTAGGGATTTTTCTGAATCACACTTCTCAAGTGCAGTACTGAAAAATACCCCTCTAATTTTGCCATGAACCTACAAATCTTGTTTTATTTGGGGAGAGTCATGAAGGCAGTTCATTGGATGGGATGGTGCAGCTACTATAGAACCCAAGTTATATTTTTTAATTCAAGGAGCCAAACACACTTGTAGGAGGGTCTGGTTATGATTAGGAATTCAAGTTTGGGACCAAGTTTGGTGTTTTTGAGGTAAAATGTGAAAAGTTTCACCCTGTTTGTGCAAGGCTATGAACTGTAGATATATCTGTTCTCAAGAGTCATTGTAAGAGTCAAAATCTCTCTTTTCTTCAGTAAGTTAAAATGTACTGGGAATGTGAGCTTTGCCATGACCATTGCTTTTGGGAAGAACAGTAGTGGTTTTCAGTAGTGTTTATGATCTTACAGCTTTTGCAGATGCTGCTGTAGCTCCGATTGACTTCCCAATTGCACCTGCGTATGCTGTTCCTAAGGTAGGAACCAAATTGATCATGGCTGAACAGGAAACTGCAAGCTTGCCTAACTATGGGCCATGCCAGTGACCCACCAGGGATTTTCCTAGTACACCTAATGCTTTTCTCATATGTATCCTTATTGTAGATATCTGGTATGGATGGTAGTGCAAAAGTGGAAAAGATTGTTTATATTGTGATTGCTGTAACCAGGAATTATTCCCATGCAAAATACACATTCAGCTTTCTGGCCTTGTTCCTCAGGGAACACTGGCACCTTTGAAATCTGCTCACTTTTAAAGACAGTAAAAGTAGTTTTGAGCACTGTACTTTACCCTCCTAGGCAATGGAGACCCTGAAGTTACATACCCCAAATAAACTGGAAAAACGTAGAAAAAATGTGTTACAGCATACAAGGCATGTTTGTACTCAGCACTGAAGAAATCTGAGCTAAAATCTCAGTTGGTTAATAATTATTCTAAGTCTGTCAAACAAGAACTTGTTTAATAAACTGAGGTTTTATCTATACAGGAAAGACCTCTTTTATATTACCTAGGGCATGTATGTATATAAACAAGTGTTCTCCCAGGTGGACACTTGTATTCTAATAGGAGTGCTTTTTCAGGTTAGATTTTGCTTGGGGAGGGGCTTGGATAAATCATAATGAAAATGCTCACCCATATCACTGATAGCTAAAATTTTCTGGTGTAGGCAAGACCTTAATTCCTTTTAGGGAAATGCATATTTGTACTTGGGTATAAGATTAGTTCACCTCTGTGGACAAGTTACTGTGACCAGTGTGGGTGGTAACTTTCCAAAAGAAAGTTGAAAGTGGTTATATATACAGGAATTTTTTCTAGGTTCTCAGCGAGGCAGGTCTGAAAAAGGAAGATGTTGAGATGTGGGAAATCAACGAAGCGTTCAGTGTCGTGGTCTTGGCCAATATCAAAATGCTCGGTATTGATCCTCAGAAGGTGAACATACATGGAGGGGCTGTCTCTCTGGGACATCCAATAGGGTATGTAAAGCAATGTGGTGTTTCTGCTGAACTAGGGGCCACAAACACCACCTGTGCCTCAGGGAGTGGAGGTGGGGTATGTGCGCTGCAGGAAGCACTCCACCAAACTGGTCCCAAGTGCTGGCTCAGGGCTGGTCAGAATCTGGTCCCAAGCCATGTGCGCACACTGGAGCCAACACACAGGGCTGCCTGGGGTGGTGCATGCAGTGTGCACCTTGTACCAGTCCCTCCTGCTGTTGCCAATGCTTATAGGTGCCAAGTCTATTCCATGCATTGTGGGTAGCACAAGTTGCAGTGGAGCCAGCACATAGTTCATGGGGTGGTCTCTGTTGAGGGTGCTGTTTGCAGCACAGGGGGCCTCCAGACAGCCTTGTATGCTGGCTCCAGCACAGCCCGATCTGGACCAGCCCTAGACCCAGTGCACAGGATTGGTGTGACACAGGTTGTGTGTGCAGCTCATGCCCCAGACCAACCCAATGTACCATGAGCAGTGTCTGCAGCACTGGGTCTAGTCTACTGCATGCAAAGTCAGTCTAAGACCTGTGGGCTTTGTTTGATAGCTGTAGCTTAACACAACGGTGTAGTGGTGCACTAGCACTGCTCTGTTCCTGTCTCAGAGCAGCTCACAGAATCCTGACTTCCTCCAAGCTAAATGGTCTTTTCTTCTATTCTAGAATGTCTGGCGCAAGAATCGTGGCACACATGGTCCATGCACTGAAGCAAGGACAGCATGGTCTTGCAGGCATTTGCAATGGAGGAGGTGGAGCTTCTGCTATACTGATCCAAAAGCTGTAGATGGCGGTCTGAAATGTTAGGCCTTAAACTTAGTAATAATCAAGTATCTTAAATGGTGGCTGTTACATTTTATTTAAGAATTTGCAGACTACATAAACCTCTGGCAGCTGCAGCTTAAGTATTTCTTCAGAGCAAGTCAGAAATACTGACATCTGTTTTTTATTACTTCAGTCTGAACAAAAATGTGTCTAATTATGGAAAAAAAATACAAACTGTCAGAAGCCAATAAAGGTTGTATCCTTACGCTGATTCAGGACTTTCATGCAAGTGATTTACAGATCATTTTCCTTGGTTATATATTGCTGGTATCAAGTTACTTGCACCTCTTTAACACAGTTTAATTTTGAAGTCAGTAAAAGCTGCTTGAAGCTTTTTCATGAAATTATGATGGTTACTTTCTAACTGTTTTAGTATTGCAGATAGACTCCCACACTGTTTGAAAAGAATTTATCTTGGCCACAGCTGTATACATTTCTCTAGGAAGTAGCTGGAATATCAGCTCTTCCGTTGAGAATTTCTGCAGCGCTTGTTTAGCATTGGTTACCTTATTGTTATTAATAGTAACCAGCATCAGGGGGAAGACAAGTTTGGCAGCCAGAACTGAACTGTACACAGAAAATGGCATCTTCACTGTGTGCCAGCTAGGCTCTGAATCACTGTTGTATAGGCAGGAGAACCACTAAATCTGTGCAGCCTGATTCTGGTGGCAAGACATCATTAAGTTTCCCACTCTACTGTGCTCTATGAGCAGAAAACTCCAAGATACCTGGAAGATTTTTTTAAAAGAAAGAATTGCTAAAAGCACATACATTTGTGCTATTCATACTAATGAAACAGGCCTTAGCATCCAGTTTAAATTCTCAAGGGTTTGTATGCATATTACACAAGTTTTTAAGGCCTTGGACTTCTAGAAGATGTACCCCTGTAAGAAAAGCTGTTGCTGAAGTACCCAATCTGTGTGGTAATATTTCAGCTTACTAAAAACAAACTGTGAAGACAGTTACCAGGGGAGAGCAGAGGTATCACACTCAGGCTCCATGTGATGTGCAGACTAGCCTGAGCTCCACAGGTAGCACCAAGGGAGAGATCCAGTCCACATCTTTGATCAAATCTCAGAAGGAAAGGATCCTTTAGCCCAGGGCTGTCAATTTACCTAGCAACTTTTTAGGGAACTAGTGGTGCAGGTGGCCAGCTGCATCACACTCTCAGACGATTATACAGCAACACTTAATTCCTGATGTCTACCACTTTCTTTACAGCTGCTTTGAATTCTGACCTTCACAATATACCGTAGTGGGGCTTATTTCTGTTCCTCCCAAAAGAATGAAAGCAAAGGAGAAAAAATTCACTTGCATTTTCCCCCCTAAAAATAGCTCTTACCTGTAATATCCAAACCAGAATACACAGGCAGAGGCTGCAGTAGATAACTGTAGCTTAAACTAGCTTCACAAGTAGTTACAAATGTTATTTTTTTAGCTTAAAACATGAACAGTTGTTACCCACTCATAGTTTTTATAGCATATTTCTGAAAAAAGCCTGTACACCAATCTTAAAACAATGTTGCTTACAAGCTTAATTATTAAAGCTTGAGCCGGGAGTTGAGCATCCCTGGTCTACACTGTCTGGAGCAGGGATCACAAGACTTGGTTTATTAAATTGGTTCAAGACTTGAACATGAAGCAGGGAAAAAATGAGCATAATAGTAGAGATTTTTCCTTAATCACAAGCTTGTCTCTGTTTCTCCAACACAGCATTATCTGCTATATTTTCCAGGAAAAAAGACCATAGAGGTTTTTGTGCAACATAAGGAAGGAGGAGAGGGTGTTAATCAGTAATAGAAAAGTGTCTGAGCATGGAAGAAATAGCCTTTTCCAAAAAAAAGACTGCACATTAAAACATCAGCTGTGCCACTTAAATTTCATGCTCTAATAGTTGGCAGTAGTTATTAAAAATAGATCTCAACATTCATGTTTCACACCATTCATGCAACATGTGACTGATAAATGCATTTCTACAAGAAGTGGGTAAAATGAGCCCTCTACAAAACACTACATTTGATACACAAAACTGGATTTAAACAATATTTATTCAAGCCTTAAATGCTATGCAGTATTAACTTATTGAATGGGTTTAATATAAACAGCTACTGCATAATATTTTGTTCCTTAGGAATCCTTGTATGCTATTTGAAACATTGCCCTGTCCCTGTACAGATCTCTTACAACAAGAAAAAGCCAACTAATACATTGTTTAAGAGTTCAACAGTGTGAGAACAGATGAAAAAAACATGCCACAGTGCCTGTGAAGAAAAGCAGAACTATTGGGGTCTACAATACCCAAAGCTATGCCCACCTTTTTTGCCCCTTGGGCTAGATGGGCAGAGGGACCAGGTCTTGTCTGTGGGCTGGATCCAGCTGGTAAGCTTGATCTGGCACCCAGGGCCAGTGTGGCAGGGACCTGATCTGGCCACTAGGGTGAGATGCCCAGCCCATCAGTAATCCAGCTGCCTAGTGGGGCCAGGAGTTGCCAGGCCCTGATCTGGAAGTGGGGGAAGCATCCTGGCCTCAAACAAGGGCAGAGGAGGGAAGGGAGGGGACAGGAAGCAATCCAGCCCCAATCCAGACTTGCAGGTGGAGGTAGAGGGGAGGAATGGCACCTGCCCTGATCATGGGATGAAGGAGGGAGGTAGGGGGAAGAGGGTGGCTCGGAGTGGAGTGGCGTGGCCCCAGCCTAGCCTCAATCTGGGTGCAGAAGGGGGGGTGGGGGGGAAGGAGATGAGGAGCAGCCCAGCCTGATCCAGATGAGTGGGGGTAGACCCAGCTGATCCTGCCAGTGCAGCACTGGCCCATGGGGCTGGATCCAGCTGCACAGAGATACCAGTACTCCCCAGCCACCAAAGTTTCCTGAGCCACAGGGATTCCTGTGGGCTGGATCACATGGCTCTGCAGGCCATATCTGGCCCACAGGCTGGCAGTTGAGCATCCCTGGTGTATACCATCAGAGCAGGGATCACAAGACTTAGTTTGTTAAACTGCATTCACACCAACTGATGCCAAAGTTCAGGATCAGTATATGGAAGATTCCCCTCCCCCCCAGTGCCCAAACCCAGACTACTCCATATGGTAACTAACCCAAGAGTAGTTTAACAGCAGGATCTACATTTATTCTGATTAAATGTAAAAAAAACAAAAGCAGATACTATGGTATTTGCATGTGTGGCTGAAAATATACGTGAAGAATGCAATGTAAAGTATAAGTTGAAAAATAACTTCCCCATTAGAAAGTATTTAGATTCAGCCTGGCTATATTATTATTTTAAATATTTTTGCACTCTCAAGAATCATCCTAGGGGGTGAGTCCTGCATTTGAAAATAAATATTTTACCCTGGATAGTGGCTAAATCGATATTGCCTGTTCAAAATTTCAAAATATTATTTTTCGGTGAGATAAATCAAGATGATTTTCATGGCTCATAGTACAAGCTGCAAAAAAAGTGTCTGTTTTTGCCTCTTTTTCATCTGGCAATAGCTTTCTAAACAGCAATGCAGTTTTCAAAAAGCCTTATTGTTTGGAGGGGTCTGCAGACAGGAATACAAATTTACCAAGTGGTGAGAGATTATCTAGATCTGGAATGTCCTAGCTCCCCTCCCAACTGTCTTGTTTAAATTCAGCAGTTCCAAGTCTTAAAAAAATTCTAAGCTCCAGAATCATCACCCTGCAGATTCCTGATCCACCCCCACCAAGTGACTAAGCAGTTTAGCCAGGTATGTAGAGAATTCTGTAGAACAGACAACATCTGGTGTTCTGGGAAACTAAGAACATCTGGTAGTTTACAACTCTTTTTACAGTACATTTATACAATATTTACATTTCACAAACAAGTCTTACCTGTACAGTTCTTAAATTCAATGGCTCTATGCTTCTGCAAGTGCTTTCTCAAAAATAATACCAGCCCACTTCTATTTACAAATTAGCAATCTGTTTCAGAAACAGCATGATTTTGCTATAAAGTGAAACTTCAGTGCACTGAAAGTGCAGCTCACCATTTAGAATTTGTTTCTCTTCCCACAAAACCTTTGCATGGCAGCACCCAGTTTTATACAGTCACAGTTCAGCTTTATTCATCATAATGAAGAGATAACAAGAACTTGTCCACATCCATTCCAGCTGGAAAAGAATTTGGAAGCTTCTTTTTCTGTCAGGAGGAAAAAAATGGCTCACATTAAAACCGAAGCCAAAGAATATGAAGGCGAAGAAGAGGTTTGCAAACATCATGGATCTTGCTTTATGTTTTCCCATCTCCATTACCATGGAAATAGACATGAGGCTTATTCAGAAAACAAGCCATGCTTGCACAGAATTACTGTATGGAAATATTTTCATTGTATGTTCCCAGTAGCAGACATACAGCACAAGTCAAGAACTAGGAGACAGAAATAGATGTATTGCTTTCAGACACATTTCTTTGTTTGTATGATCCAAGTTCCTACATTCACAACACATGGATTAAGCTCATCACAATGGGCCGCCTCTGGGTAAAACATGTTATACGGTTTAATATTCCAAATTACAAAAAACAGATGTGCTTTATATTATAATCTATAGACTACTTTTTAATCTCAAGTAAACGTCTTTGCAATTCACCACTGTATCTAACATCCAAGGTAACATTTCAAATTATATGTGATTTTTAGTTGCAGTGCCTTGTGGACATGAGGAAAGGCTGAACCCCAGGCCTGCCCAGTACTGGCTTAAAATGCAAGTGGTTCATTTTTTTGCAATGAGTAAGTTTCTAAGGCTAGGGACAGACATTCAAAAAGCCTGAGCCTGAATTGTTTCAACCTCTGCAGGTTAGTCTAACCTGGCTACTAGGCTGAGCTGATTTGTAACTGCACAGACATGCAGGCACATGCCTGCAGTGGCTCAGGCTAGAAACCGGAGGGGTGCTAGAGCAGCCCTCCGTCCCCTTTCCACAGCACCAAACTGAGGGGGGCGTGGCCAGGCTCCACAGGATGTTCTGATTACCCCAGCAGAGAACTGGTAACAGCGTTCACCCCTAACTCCGTGTTCATCACAGACATTACCTGTTGATTCAGTACGGACGGTAGCCAGCATGTGGTCTGCTAGCTAATACATACACACCTTCTCAGCAAGGCAGAGGGGAGTGGCGGGGAGGGGGAAAGCAGCCCAATCTCTGCCAGAGCTGCAACCAAGCAGCAGAAGGGAGGGGCCAGCCCTGCTGTGGAGCAGAGAGCCCAGCCCAGCCCAGAGAGCATGTTGGGATGCTGTGGGAGTCTGGTTTATCTTAAGTCAGCAAGGAGTCTGGGACTGACACTGAATAAGCCGGTTTGACCCAAATCAGTTAAATCTGATACTACATTCAATCAGGTTTATCTCAAACTGGTTTCAGCCATTTTCAAATTGGTTTATGTGCACTGAATATCTGTTGTTACAGCTTTAAACCAGTTTCTGATCACTTAAACTGGTTTATGTGTTTGTTCCTAGCCTAAGACACTAACGTGACCTTGCAGCACCGCAAGCTCCAGTAAAGTGAAGGGTGGGTGCTCCTGCACAGGTGAGGACAGCACCTGACTCTTAAGAATTAGTCATGATGAGAAGCAGATGGGTTCAAAAGGATGTCACTGGTACTAAGAAATTTGCATTAGGGGATGTTTGAGTTTTGGGCTCGCAGCTAGATCCTAGATCTATACTGGACAGAAAATACTGACAATATTCAGATAAAAAAAGTAAGTGTCTGTACTTGCCTTTATCTTCTTCTTTTTCATTGGCGTTGTAGAGCTCTGGAGATCTTTTCTGCTGGCAGAACGAGAAAGTCTCTCCCCCTCATTCAGGTCCTCCAGCTTCCTTTTCTTTCCTGTGCTTCTTAAAGACCTGAATTGCTGGGTATTGTCCTTTAGGGGAGTTGTAGTACTAGTCCTTGCAATAGCAGCCCGTGACAGAATCATCAATGTATGGGCAGCCATACTGACACTATTTTCACTACCTGTTTCACTAGTTGGGCTGCAGGCTGGCAAGTCTGGAGTAGCTGGAGGAACCATTATTCTAGGGGTTGTGCTATCTTCATTGTAACGTCTACATGTTGGTGTCCTTATGCTGTCTGTGGTATCATCTGTATGCCTGTCCCCAACTCCTGATGGTGTACGGGGTACTGGTAAATCCCCGTTTTCAACCACTTTGCTAGCAGGGCTATTCCACTGAATGTCATGTAACATTTCCACAGCTTGCTTTGTTAATGGGCTTGCCAGGCAAAGGCCTTGGCTGGAAGATTTAGCTTGGTCCTGCTTTGGCTCCTTTGAAGACTGGGAAACAGTTCCTGAACTTTTGCTACTGCCATTAGACAGTGTGCCTGTTTTTTTGTTCACATCTTGTACTGAGGTAGCAGTTTTCTCATTCCGAAGGCCAGTGTTCTGTTGGCCATTGGACAGTTTTGCAACTTCCTGATTGTTCTGCTTATCATCAGTGTCTCTCCTTAATTCATTCTCTTTGTTTGCCGTTGTCTTGTGAAATGACTCTAACCCAACTCCCGAGGCCAAAGCCTTCCTCTCAGGCTGTGCTTCTTTCACAACTGTACCTCTATTGCTACTGATTTCAGGCTTACATAAAATTCTAGGCAATGTTTTCTCCTTCTCTCTTTTGCTAGACTGTATTTTAAGAGATGCAGATGTAGCACTAGGAGAATCTACAGCAAACAAACTGTTCTCACTCTTTTCCTTTTGCGATGAACTCATAGCTTGAACCTGGGTGTTTCCTCCTGGAGCCGGCAAAGCACTGTCAAAGCAAAGTACTCTCCGATGACTTTCATTCTGCTTGGAATTTGAACTCGTGGTCTCTCCCACTGCTGTAAGAGAAGTCTCCTCAAGTTTCCTTCCCTGGTCTGAACTGACATTTCTATCTGAATTACCAGTCCTAAAATGAAAATAATCAGGAACAGAACATGATTAGTATTGTGCAAAGTTAATTTTGAGGAATTGTTAGTTCTTTTAAACCTATTTCTCTATTTTGTAAGTATAGCTTATATATTTGCTCTAACCACAAAATGAAACCAACACGTGGATTCAGTTCATTCAGGTGAGAGCACAAAGCCCTCTACACTACCAAGTTCTGTTGGCAGAGCTATGTCAGCTAGATGCACGTAAGCCAGCCAATGCTCAATAGCATAAAACATACAGAGAGCTCTAGCCTAGCATTGTCACTCCTACAGGCATGCCCTGCTATGTGCATGTGCAAAGGCTCCAATTCAAAGAAAAACCCTTGAAGACCTGATAGAAACCAAAAAGAAGGAAAAGACCCCTAGAGAGTTAATTCACTGCTGTTTATGAGGTAGTTCTTCCCCCCATGTTCTAAGAGGAAATCACCAGTCAGCACAAGGCAAGGCAAGTGGTTATACTAACCTTTGTATTCGAGAACTTGGATGGCTCAGAGGTTCTGCTGTACTGCTTGCTGGCTTTCCTGAAGAGTGAAGCTCTCAGTTATTACTATTCACATGTAAAGTAAACCACCTCAGAATGGGTCCAAGAAAGAAACATCCCGCTTCTTAAAAGAACCCGTTCAGGTGGCAGAACAATTCATCAATATAGTAGCTACTTCACAATACCTTTTACAGTTCTAATACTTACAAAAAAGTGGCAAACTTGCCACTTCAATGAAACTATGTCATGTTAAAACAACTAGAGCTAACTTTGATTTATAAATGCAAATGGACAAGTGGAAAGAATCAAATAAATCCAGTCTTGTTTAAATCTGCCACGCAAACAGGCAGTTCTTTGGTCACCTGCAAAGAGAGAGACTGAATGTATATGCAAGGGGCTTGAGAGCACCCACCCCTAGCATTGCTCCCATCCCCAGCTCTGCTCTGCTGTTTGCCCTATTCCATTGTGGACCTGTCTCCTCCCCAGTCTGCCATGGGCCACACACACAAGCCGCCCATGCCCTAAAGTCATTACTTTAAAATCTCCACATTATCAGAATCAACTTAACTCCCTTCGTGTTGAGCCCATGTCTCAAAGACACAAAACACTGTACCTATGTTAGACTTGCTCCTTGCTCCTGTAGTCTTCTGAGCCTTGGGAGGGATGGGTAGTTTAGGAACACTTCTATTGCACACAGGGTTTGAGAAAGGCACGTGCAGAACCTTGAAAAAAGATCGTGTGTCACATTATGGTTGGCATGAAAGCTGCTTCCCTCCCCCTTGTTTGACTGCAAAAAGATGCAGATATTTCAGGGCATTTTACCTGGTGAGAAGGTGCTGAGAAAGTATTTCCATTTTGTCCTACCACTGATATAGGAATCATCCCTACCATTCCTTGCAGAACAGGCTGTACTGGAGATGCAATGATGATCGCAGACCCTACAAGTTAAGTAAATATATTTATGTAGAATAAAAAAATATTTTTTTAAAGGAGAAAAAGGTTCTAAAACTTGCTGCCTCTACACAAAACATAACCAAAAAAAGCTTATTGACAAAAAACCCTGGCTTTAGGATTTGATTACAGCCATGGGCTGATAAAAATGGGACTGTTAATTTTAAAAGAAAATGTATAAAATTTAAATGATAAGAAAATGTGTTTAAAATTTAATCATTGTTAAGTCAAAGATTTATAACCTATTCATATAATTTAAATTAAATAAAAATGAGAATAAGCAGTACATGTATGCTGCCAAAGTTTTAAAGAAACTAACTGCTGAATTTGTAGAACTTACTGGCTAGGCAGCTAGAATGGGAGTTTACTGAAGCGGTAAAGCAAATTTTGAGAGCAGAAGCATCTTCTGTTAGTTTACAGAATATTTCCTTCATTGCTGTTTACTGAACTAATGCAGTGTTTCTTTAATCAGGATAACTGTATCTATAGAAATATGTAGCAAATCTCTAGAAGTATATAAGAAAAAGGAATGTCAGAGCAGAAGGGAAAGGGGAAGAAAAAACATTCAGAATAGCTCTAGAGCAGGGGTTGGAGCAGTACAGGGAGCTGAGGATAAGTCCTAGGCTGCACCTGGATGTGGAAGGCGTAGGGAGGGGAGGGAGA
Organism: Alligator sinensis; assembly: GCF_000455745.1. Taxonomy (NCBI): domain Eukaryota; kingdom Metazoa; phylum Chordata; order Crocodylia; family Alligatoridae; genus Alligator; species Alligator sinensis. The sequence continues at coordinate 386,663 of NW_005843022.1, forward strand.
TGAAAGGGGAAGGGGCATATCTGCGGGGTACACATGGTGTAACCTAGGGGCTTAGAAGTGGGACAACCCTGTTCTACAGTATCTGTTAGGTTGCTGGAGAGGTAACAGTGTAGTTCTAGTGATATTTTACTATCCATAACACAGAATCATAGGTGAACGCAGCAAGGACAAAAAAAGGTTAAGCAACCTCAAAAAGATTAAGAAGCACTGAAATTCAATGGGAAACTTATTCAAGGTTGTGAAACTAGGAGTTGAAAAAGCAGAAAAGCCTTCTTTTCTCTTCCCATCTAAAAATGGGAGTGAATGAAATCCACTAGTTCTAAATTCTTGAAGGGCAAAATGACTATGGTCCATTTAATTCTCTTATTACAAATTATAACTTCCTCTAAGCATGAAGCATATGTATAAATTTATTTCTTCTGTATCCAGCAAATTGGAGAAGTTTTTTTTTTAATTAAATACAACAAGCTTTAATTATTGTCAACAAATAATAACATGCCAGAAAAAAGTAAAAAGTCAAAACATTAGAATGGATTATTTAAAACACGATTCAAATTGTTAATTTAAATTGATGTTCCCTGTTACAAGGTTAGAAATCTTCTGACTGCCTGACACAAAGCAGCATGTTATACAGATGATTTTAGCAGTGACTGACTCAAAAGTAAAGCAGTTTCCTTTTTCAGTTAAGTGACTGCACCATCAGTATAATCTTAATGTCAGAAAAAACAGGGAATTTTTTATTAGAGTAAGATTAAAACCTATAAAGAGTTTAAAAAAAACACAAAAACAATCCACCACTTACAATCACAGACCTTAACTAAACAGAGGAGCTACACTGGCATTTTGCAAACTGGACATATTATTAGACTGACTTTTGATCACATAGTTTGATTTATATTTTTGGAATAAAACTATATTTATATGATAGCATCTACTTTGTATTTAGATCTTATTTTCTCAACTGAACTTTTTGTTGTCTTTTATAGTTTAGCCCGACATCGTAAACATATCTTCAGAGAATAACTTAATTTTATTTTGTGACACTAAGTTATACATCTTTTAATAAGTTACTGTTGCTTTACAAAAGTAATAACTAAAGTTACAGATGCATAATAAGTATTTTCCTCCATGTTGTTGACCCTTGTCTTTGTTTGGGCAACTTGCTAGGTATATTGAACAATCTATCCTTCCCTTCTGATATACCTTTCCTGTTTCAATAACCCTCTCTAATACTTGGCCTACTTTAAAAGCTTACTGGTATAACTGCCTTTACCAAAATAATTATACCAATAAAAGTCCGGGCATACATAGCGTTAGACCAAAATAAAGATCCTTTTATAAAATAAACAGAAGAGTATATAAAACCAATTTTTCTATTTGAATGCATTCTTTCCATTTTAGTCTGTTACTTGTTTCATACTTGACATTCAGTGTGACTAGTTCTCTTCTACCTTTCTTTCTTTGAGAGAAGGAACAGAACCAGCTGTCTTAGGTACTAGAAAAAGTGTTTCTAAGAGCAGATAATCAGATTCTGAAATATGCTTCAGTTGGGGATATTTTTAAAAACAATAGGTCCCTTCCTAATCTTATAACTTTAATAACTGAGATATTTTGCCCCTGAAAGACGAGTCTTTAATTCTTCAGCATCACATAATCTGCCAGAGGCAAAAGAAAAGAATAACTAACATTTTATAAGTTAAATTCCTAGTTCGTATCAAGCGCTAGGTAAAATGGTATCTAAAATGAATTTGCTTTTTACTAAGACAGCAAAAATAAGTGAAAGTAGTAAGTACACCTCAGAAACAGTCCAAGAATAGTTCTAGCCAAATTACCTTGTGAAAAGTTGGGAGACATAGCTTGACTTGTTGCAAATGTGCTGCTTGACCTTGGAGGTGTCCGTAACTGTTGTGCTGCTGGAGCTTGGGCAGCAAGGGGCATCGAATTGCCAGGAAATACAACTACATTTGATGGAGTTACTGTAGTGCCCAAGACTGTTGGATCAGTCACACACGTGGCAATATAAAGGTTGTTTGAATTGCCAAAAGCAGCGCTTGTTGTAGGCAGTAACTGTATAAATCCTCCATCCTTGGCAATATTAGTTGTACCAGCAACTGTAAGAACAGTACAGTCTTCATTCTTTGTGCCCACAGTGCTGATAATAGGGTCTTTAGGTCTGAGAACAAGAAGATTCTGCTCTACCAAAGCAGAATCTTCAGAACGTTCAATCTCTTCTGAAGTCAGACACTTGGATGGTCCTGTAGTTTTGGCTGGAGATTTGGTTGGAGAAGATAACACTATTGTTGGCAAATTTTCTCCAGTGATGCTATTAACTGCACTGTTCAGCTCACTGTCTGATGAAATAAATGGGTCATCGCTAATGATAATTTTCAAGGACATTATATTAGCAGGATCTACATCCATAGGTTGACTGCTAGAAGACACACCACCAATCCTTTTGAGCTCAGTGCTAGGCTCATCTGTAGAAGATGCAGTTCCTGGAGGAGAACGGCATGTCTCAACTATGGCAGGATTACTTTCAGTGGATACTACAGAAATTTCTGCACAACTGTCATCACCTGAGGAAAAAGTTACAGTATCAGCATCTGCTTTTGTAGAAGATGAAGGCTCCTGCATTTCCACTTGTGTTTTCTCAGAGTTTGATGATTCTGAATGGAGATTTAAATCCTTTGTGCAAGACTTAAGCGTATGCTGATCACCTGAATAAGGTTTGTTAGAAGTATCTACAACTTCAAGCTGCAACTCTGTTTTCTTTGGATCCAGTAAATTCACCATAGAGTTTTCCCCACAGTCTGACCGTTTATCCTGTTCTTGACAGCTAGAGTGGTGATTAGAATTCTGTTGTAAAACTACAGGCAACATAGGTATATCTTTTGAAACATCCTGTTCGTTTTTACCTGAATCTGCTGACTGATTAGATATTGATGCATTAATTTTTTTTGGCATCACACTGTGACCAGGGCTCCTATGAGAACTTTTGCTATTAAGTTTTTCAGATAATGAAGTATCTGGTGATAAATGACACTCATGTACAGAGTACATTCTATTTTCACTGGTTACTGTGTCTTCATCAAGTGAAGGCAAAGAACTCTGCGGAATTTCAGAATGATCATACTCCAAATCAGGTCTATTTTGAGCATTATGACTCTGTGGGTCTTTTTCAGTTTCCATAGCTGTTTCACTTTCTGATACCAGTTCAGCTGCCTCTTTATTACTGTACGAGTCCACACAGTGTTCATTACATCTGGTACCAGAACTCTGTTTTTTGTTCGATTCAGTCAAATCAGGCACAGATTCAAAAGCAATCTCAAGCTCCCCAATTTGTTCAACAGTTACTGTTTTAAGTGTTTCAGTCTGTTTTTTTGGTTTGCTACTACTTCTGGGTAATTGTTCACTAGTTACACTTTTCTGTCCAGTATCACCAGAATCACTGCTGCTGTTCTTCAAAGTGCACACTGCTTCTTCTGGATGATAATCTTTACAGGACAGAGCCTCAGTAGAAGTATCCCCTGAAAAACAACAAGTTGAATTGTTTCAACATTTCCATAAATCAGATTCCATAGGTTTAAACTAACCATCAATCACCATAGTGGCAAACTGTTTCATAAGTGATTCACTGAAAGTAATGTTTCCACTGTAATCCTTGAACAAGAAAAAGATTTTACTTCTCAGTCAACGAACGGCTGAACTGAACCAATTTTTTTTAAAATGACTCAAATTTTCTGGGCACTTTTTCTACTTTTATTTGGCTCCTTTGTAATGTATTCTCCACCTGACCCCCCTTTTAAATCAATTAGAAGCTACCCATAGAGGACAGGGCAGAGTATAGCACCTAAAACTGGAATGTAAATAGACATTTCATTTGATGCAAGCCTGATTGTCCCAGGGTTTAACCCAGATCAAAACAGGCACAGCACAGTCATTTTAGACACATAACACTTCCAAACTGCATTATTGCTCCTGCACTAGAGAGGAGCACAGAGCCTGGCCAGCTTATCCTGGGAAAAAGCACAATAACCTTAGAGATGCACAAAGCCATATCTGGGGAAAAAAAATTAGCATATTTTATCTCTCATATTTCAGAAGGACTAAAGTGGGATGATGGACTTGTACACCTGTACAACCCTGGGACTAAAGCGGTGATTCTCATCCAGTATGCCACAGCACCCTGAAATGCCTAGAGATCCTTTCAAGGGTGTTACACAATGATAGCAATGTTAGTTGTGCAAACATGATTCACAAGACAAACCCAGAGATTTCAAGTAAGAATCCAGTGTTGAAAACATTCTGACCTGCTGCAGTCTCTCTGACCTCTCTACAACAGAAAAATTGCTCTATTATTTTTCCATAGTTTTCACTTGGGGTTGTTTTTTTTTGACCAAGAGCTGGCATTTTCTTGAGGGGGCCTTGAGCCTAAAATGATTGATAACTGCAGGAAGAGGGTTTTTCCTGGAACAAAGTAATGTCTATTCGTACTATAGACAAACATCCCATCTGTCCTGGGAGAAAGCCTTCTGTCCCAAGATTTTATAGACGTACATATCCACTGTCCCACTTCAAGTCCCTTTGAAGTATACCAGATAAAATACACTAACTCTTTTTCACATGACATCCTATCTCATGTCTATATGGTTATTGCAGTTCATTTCAGGGACAAGCCTATCAGGCTGTGTGCCCTCACTTACCACCTACTGGCAAGGAGCAGCAATGCTGCTTGGAAGTGTGAGTAAATGGCTACTTTGATCCAGGTCAAACCCAAGGACAACCAAGCTGTAAAGCAGGCAGGCCTGATTGTTCCAGGTTTTGACCCGAGTCAAAAAACACTAGCAACACAACAATGAGAATGCAGTTGACAGGCTTTTCCTTGGACTATAACTCACAGTTAACTTAGATACATACAGCTATGTCCTGGGAAAAGTGTTAGCAATTTTATCTTGCATACTTCACAGGACATAACACAGAACAATGGACCTAGATTTTTTGTTACAATTATTATTAGACCAACTGTATAGTTGGGAGGGCTATCTCCTCATTCAGAATGGAAAGACAAATTTGAAGTCTACAACATTCATCTGATTAATTTATGACATCATCAAGCAACATTTACAATGTTTTGGGGGACTATTCTGCTGCCTGAGTCCCTAGCTTTCATACCACTGTACATGAGGATCAGTAGTTTCCCATCCCTTGTAAATTTCAGGATTGTGGCAACAACATTTAAAATATTAAGCCCTGAATTGCAGAATGAATCAACTATCTGCAGGTATTTTTGTTAAGGACAAAATGGATACAGGAATATAATAAACACCACTTACTAACTTCTTCGGTTTCTAAAGAGCTTTCAAGGGTATTCAGATTATTTTCTTCCCCCACAACTGTACTTTCAACTCCACTCTGACTGGAAACACCATGAGGTAAATTCTTATTAGTCTTGTTCTTACCTATTTCAAAATAAAACAACAATGTGAACATAGAATTAACAGTTTCAGCTTAAATGCATGCAATTTTCAAATAACATAATTTACATAAAAAGCTTGCATTTAAAAGTCCAAATTATGACAACACACAAAATTCAGATTCTCACTAGAAATCCACAGATAACTTAAAAATATCTTCATTTTTTTGCAGTAATATTTTACTAGGATTATCCCCAGCCAGGCTAGAAAGGTAAAAGATATATTTGAATAAAATACTGAACAGCAAGGCAAATGCAATCCATCTCCTTGGTTAGGTTTTGCTTTTTCAAGCAACACTTAGAAAGTCCATGGTTTGCAACAGTGCTCGAACAGGGAAAGCATAACCTACCATAATCAAATAAGTCAAAGAGAGCTTGAAATGCAGGATCTGATTCTGTCTGTTCCAAGATATCCTGTATTGCTTCTTCTGACATATGGATTTCACCCTGAGATGCAATAAATCACAGAACTGATTTACAAATTGATTTGCTAAATAATTTGCAAAAAAACTCCTAGGATATAAAACAAACTATTCTTATCAGTAACATTTTACTTAGTAGTACAATCTGAATTGACTGAAACGGAAGTATTCTTCATTACAAATTTAATGCATTAAAAAAGTGATGAGAATTTGGGGAAGCATTCATGGAAGATATTAGACACTAAGTATAATTATAAGTATAATTATTAAAATATTCATATATAAAAGTCAAGAAAAACAGATTTAAATTAATAATAAGCCATGCATTTATACTGGCACAAATCATGCATTTCATCATGACCTCCCTAGCCAGAAGCTAAGGAAATATCAATTATAATCCCAATATTTTGCTTTCAAGTACAATTCACAGATTATAAACAGTGAAATGCACTGTTAGAACTTTTTCATACATACATTTCAGAATGACAACTCTTATTTAAACCAACTAGGTAAAACATGCACAGTCCCTAGATCTAGTGGCAGGATGGATTTCTACTACTTGGAAAAGTGCAGTTTAAATCCTAATTTTCCTCAATTTTTTCCATTTGTACTTGAGTTATTTGTAAAGAAAATTGTATCTGCATTAGTGAGTGCAACCATTAAAACCTGTAGATTTGTAACTAAATATGGCCTTTAAAAAGCTCTCTCATATATCATTTTTTTTCATGCCTAAAAAATGCATGGGTACCTGAAGTCCAAGGATTTCATCAATTGCAGACTCTTGTTCTGCAAGCCCACTGTCGGTTTGTTTGGGAGCCTGAGTAACACTGCCATCACTGGAACACAATTAACAACAGTTTATACAGGATTTGGAAATAAACTGGGCACAGGTCAGGATTTCATGCATACATTTTTTTTTTTTTTTTTTACCTGCCCAAGAATCTGTTAATATTTTCTGCAAGCTTCTCCTGAAGTGATTTGTTGCTCAGGATTTTTTCTCTGGCATTTTCAATAACCAGTTGCTGGAAAACAAAATTTTAAAGTAAAGTAACCAGATTTACATAAAAAATGGGCTGAGTACACCAACTGTTATGCACAGAGAAAACTCTTCATAAAATAAATTAGACTCTTTATAATAACTACCTTCATTGTAACCTTGAAAAGAACTGTAGCAGCCAATTCTCCACTACCCGCAACTCCCCTTTCCATGAGATAACAAGATCACAGAGACAACTGGAAGCTGTCTATGTAGATAACTTCCAGTTACTCTTCCTGGTAGACACGCACACTGGCTATTCAAACTGGGCACCTAATATCTCCACTGAGAAATCTAGATCCCCGTCTTTAAAATGCACTTTCTACACCATATTCAGGCCTAAACGTCAGCTGGCAAAAGTCAGGAAAATCTGGTACATTGTTTCATCCTGCCCATGAAAGGAAGAGTTAAAAGCAGGCTAGTGATTTGAGTCAGTGTTGATAAGGTTTCTTAAACAATGGCTAGACATATTTCCTCTTGAGCTAGCACCTACTATAAAAAAAAAATGACAAATGCCATCAATAGCTGCCCCAAGAACTTAGAAACTACTGCAGAGTATGAGGAAAAAGGAAGAGATAAGATGGTGCACACACCCTCAAAACAATTCCCGATTTTTGGCCTCTAACTCAAGCCCCGTGATCATGCCTGCCCACCCCTGACCCCCCTTGCTCCTGCCACAGCCAGTTCCCAGCTTTCCTGCCTGCCGCCACCGCTTCTCCCCATCTACCCGTCAGCTGATCTGGCACCACATTGTTTCCCAGCTGCATTACTGGACCACAGGACTTAGCAGGAGCTGGCCCAGCCCCCACAATTCTTGGCTGGCTCCATGCAGTGCTGGCCGGGCCAACTCCTGCTGCATCCTGCGGTCTCAGCTGTGCAGCTGTGACGTGGTTCCGGAGCAGCCCGGGGGGGACAAGATAACAGAAGCGACGGCAGTGGGTGGGAAGGTAGGGAAGCAGCAGAAGGGCAGCAGTGGCAAGGGGTGGGGTGGCAGCAAGCAGGAGCACAGGGTCTGCATCAGTGCCCTGGGCCTATGAGCATAAAGCCCGGGCTGGCAGGAGCTGTGGGCAGTGAGGGACAGGGAGAGAGTATGAGCATGTGTATGTTCGTAAGGCAAGTCCCACGTGCACATCCCACCATATATACGTACCCACACACCCCCATGCACTGCCATACACTCAGACCCCACACCTCCTTACACAACCCAGCCACCCTCCCCCTCCATACATGCCACAACCCTACCCCCCACAAACCCCATACCCACCCACACCCCATATACACACCCACATGCTCCCCCACCCCACATACAGACCCACACCCCACCAACCCCATACACACACCAGCACCCTCCCCCACACCTCACATACCCCACAAACCCATACCCTCCCACCCACATCCCGTTACAATATACAAGAGTAAGACTTCATTTAAGTTATTATACAATCATTTAAGTTATTATACAATCATCTCTATGAACACTACACAAACACACGTAAATCAAGACAAAAATATTTTTGAAATCAAATTAACGAATGTTGTAGTAGATGTTTGATTTTTAGAATATAATTTGGTATTTTTCTGGTCTGAAATGGCAAATCCCCCTGCTGACAGGAATACTTCCAAGGGCATGGGAGGGACTTCTGGAGGCAAAGGTCAGGGGCTAGGGAGTGGGACTTCTGGTCCCAAGATAGTGACCAAGGGAGGGGCACTTGTCAAGGGGCAGGGCTACCCATACGGCCCTCAACAGCTTGCCAAAACTCAGTAAACTGTCCTCCAGCCAAAATAATTGCCCACCCCTGAATACTCTGGGAAACTTGGCTTTGCTTTCACTAAGTTTCTTTAGAAGTTGCACATTGCACACATACCATATATTTTGTAAAGCATTTCTATCTATTTTCAGTACATAGGCATGTGCAAGAATATTGGTGGTGTAGTGTTACGCCTCAGCTCTGTGTTCTTGGGCAACCCTGGCACAGGATGCAGTCTGTCTGACTCACAAGGACTCACCCCCCCTCCCTCCCCTCCTCTACATAAACAAAACTGATTAAGATGCAGTGGGAGACACACCTAAGACCCTCCAAATAAGGGTGACAAGAGTGAACCAACTGCCCTAGGTCTCATTTGCGTCCGAGATGGAACCAGATGACCATTCATTTACATGAGAGATGGAGAACAGAAAGCCTGAAGCAGAGACTGCAGTGAATTCTGGGACCAGAGAAGCAGGGGAACACTGCATGATGGGGAATCTGTGCTCCAAATGTTAATCAACCCATGTTCACACAC
>NW_005843022.1:396078-396284 GCF_000455745.1 Alligator sinensis
AGAGGGCGTATAGGCAACATTTGAACAATGGTTAAGGGTTCATCACAGCATCCAGCCCATTGGAGCCCTAATCACAGGTGTTGTCATACTTTTCCCGAGACGACTGGTGGGAGTCCTCTCCACAAAAGATTATGAACACCCCAATAATTGCTTTAAGTCTGTTAAAAGACTATAGTAAGATCTGGAAAAGTCATGCTAAGCTGAGG
>NW_005843022.1:397337-402631 GCF_000455745.1 Alligator sinensis
GTGCTGAGTTTGAAACACATAAGGGGATCAGCTTGTACAGGCTGATTGACCCAGTTTGACTCAGACATGCCCTTATGAACTGAATGCTGGCCCATGAGGGTGTCAGCTGGACACCCAGCCGGATTCAGAGGGATTCTGTTTACCTGTGTGCTTGTCTGACTGCATTTTATTGTTGCTCTTATGAACTGATTCTTGGCATATGAGGGTGTCAGCCTGTCCATGCTGATCAGCCCGGCTGGGTCAGGCGTGTCACGTTAATTTGTGTGTGTTTGTGTGTATGACTGATTTGGTGACTGGAGGAACTCAGTCCCATTAAAATTGAGTCCTGCAAGATAGCTCCATTGGGGGTGAGGGCTTGCAGAGGGGAGAGATACAGCTCCGTATAGTAACACAACCAGCACATTGACAGAATTACCAAGACCCGAGAAACTATCCCTAATGGATGAGCACACCCCAAAGTAATGGGCAAATCTGGTAACAGTAGTCATAAGGGACGGTGACACGTTTTCTATACAAGCCCTTTACTTTGGCCCTTCTGAATGTCACAGTTTTGAGGTGCCTCTGTTCAAATAAATTGTAGAAACTTAGTAACTCCAGAAATGTGCAGGAAAAAGCCCTCTTCTGCATAAAACTTCTAATATGTAAAAAAAAAACAAACCCCAAAACCCCAAGAATGTTCACCTTTTTCTGAAAGCTTAAACAAAAACGGTTCAACCATGAACAACAAAACAGAAAAGGTTGGGGCTGAAACGAAGGCTGGAAAACGTTAGTTTTTGAGGTCAGAGTGCCAGATAATTATGAAAGACTAAAAGCACTGGTAGAGCAGAAGCTATTAACACAATCTTAATCACAGTGGTGGGCTCTGCTCCTGCTTAGTTGAAAAGAAAGCTATCTGATGTCAGAATCAATAGTTTCATTTTGCTTCCTAAGCTAAACATAGCATCAAGAAAAAAATATCAAGACAAAGAACTTAATTGATAGATTAACAAGATGGTAAGGAGTGATCAATTGGGTTCTGACAGCTTAAAGGCTATATTTATTCTTAGCAGGGTCAACAATCATTTAATGATTCTCTAGCTATACATGTCATACTTGGATGATTGTGCCCTTAGCAAGAACCAATTCAAACAACTGTAATAACCTTTGATTTAACCATCAAATCACACATCTAATTTGTTGACTGAAGTTGCTACAGCAGTTCCATGACAGTTATAACATGCAACATATAAAAGGCCCAGCCCTTTTTTTACCCAGTTTCTTGAAAACACCTCTCATAAGTGATCACTTATACTTACTGGGAAGTTGCCATCTATGAGTTCTTGGAGTGGCTCGCTTTCTTCTTCCGCTATCATCTCAACAGATTCTTGGCAATTTTTACTTTGTGAATGAGGTGCAGGTGATGTAACACTTTTTCTTTTCTGAGAGTCACTAAAACATTTTAGAAATATAATACTGTATTTTGTAACAGTGGGTTCACTGCAAACATGGAAGGGAAAAGATTCTGTCTCCAAGAAGTTAAACATGCATCTCACAATCAGAAAATGTTAAGCAATAAAACTGACATATTCACAATACAAAAAAATGGTTTAAATCATGTTATATGGGTGTACTCGGCAATATGTTTTGCACTATGGCAAAAAAACTATCAAGATTATATGCAGGCTGAATGTATTGGAAACATATAACAATTAAATCTAGGGGTGCACTGACAGATTTTTGGGGCTGATACCAACAGCCGATTTTTAAGGAGGCATATCGGCCAATACTGATTCAATTTCCAATACAGCTTGGAAAGCTGCATACAGCTGGTAGTCTGTTGTGGTGTAAGGGGAGCAGGGAGACAAGAGGAATGGGGGCACAGATCAAGGCATTCATGGTTAGGGAGGGAGTAGGGCTAGGGCTGAGGCAGGCGCTGCCCAGCTGGGGTGGGGTGGGGCGCAGAACAGAGCTGCGGTTTATCTAGGGGGCATGGGAAGGGGGGCAGTTCCCACTGCTGTGCTCACCTCAGGAGGGCATGGGGCAGCGGGGGGCTTGTGCCCCCTAGATCTGCACGGGGCAAGCCACCGCTGTGGGCTGAGGCTGCACCGGGCACTTCCTGGTGGGGGCTGGGCTGGACTGTGCTCAGGACAGGTGGTAGTGGTGCACAGTCCCCTTCCCAGTACCACCACCACCCATCCCGAGCGCAGCTTGGTCAAGCCCCCACACTGGGAAAAGCCCAGCACAACCCCAGCCCGCCCCATGCAGATTCCCCCCCCACATGCCCTCCCAGGGTGTGCACAGCAGTAAGAGCTGTCCCCCCTCCCCACGCCCCGCCCAGACGTGCCACGGCTCCATCCCACACCACACCCTGGCCCAGCTGGGCAGCGCCTGCCCCAGCCCCACTCCCTCCCTCACTGTGGGTGCCTTGATTTGCCCCCCTGCCCCCACACCTCCATTCCCTCCCCACTCCCCTTCCACCACACCAGACTTACCAGCTGCATGCAGTTCACCAAGCTGCTGCACCATGCTCCTCACCGCCTATGTGCTGCACTGCGGCTGCATGCGTGCACAGGCCATTTATTGGCCACATTAATTGGCCACATCCAGCCAATTTCTGACAAAGCCAATTTTCTTTATATCGGTGTCGATTCAATATTGGATTGATGTATCGGTGCACCTCTAATTAAATCCAATGTCCATCAATTCAAAATACTGCACGCTGAAGGGAAAAATGCTCATGTACCTTCCAGGATTCTAACTTAACTATACAATTCAAGAAACAAAAGTATCATTACTGACAGCTGGAGACCTCAACACCATGTGCAGCTGTGGTCAATAAAGCCCCAAGATGCTATACTGCATAATAAACTGGATGCTGAATAATATAATGCCTGTATGTCTATCAACAGTGCAGCCTCATCTGGGAACACTGCATGTAGTACTGGTCACCTTATTTCAGAAGGCTACTGAAGCACTGGAGAGCAATTCAAAGAATGCAAAAATAATTTAAGGGCACAGAAAAACTCATAAGCAGAGATATTGAAAACACTGAGACTGTTTACCCTATAAAGGAGACACATCAAAGGGAGTATGATAAAAGTGTATAAAACAATTAATTGTAGGGGTGCACTGATAAAGATTTTTTAGGCCGATACTGATGGCCAATTATTAACCAGCCATATTGGCTGATCCCAATCCAATTGCCAGTATGCAGCCTGGCAGCTTGGAGAGCAGTGCCCCGCCAGTAAATCTGGCACACAGGGAGGGAAGGGGTATCAGGGGGCAGACTGAGGCTTTCGCGGGGAGGGAGGGCGTGGGGCTAGGGCAGGCGCTGCACAGCCGGGGCAGGACACAACTGCTGTGGCTCCTTTTGGGGGGGGGGGGGTACCCCCTGCCACTGCACACGCCCCCCAGGGAAGCATTGGGGGGCACGTGCCTCCTGGATCTGTGCACAGGGCATGGGCGGGCTGCCACCACATGCTTGGGGGTGGGTTCTTTCTGGCGGGGGGTGTCCTGGGCCGGGGCTGTGCTCAGGGAAGGCAGTGGCAACACTGGAAGGGTGGGAGGCGATCTATGGCAAATTTTGGGGTGGCTATAACTCATCCCCGACTTTTAGCACCACCAGCCCCAAGCAGTGCCCCAGCCCAGGCCCCTCCCGCCAGGAAGACCCCAGCACCAGCCCTAAGTACGCAGCAGCTGTTAGGGTAGCTTGTTATATTTTATGCTTTAAAGTTGCACCTGTTTATAGAGTGGTGAATTATAGCGTTGTTTAAAGTTGTCTTTACATTCAGCCTAAAGTTCCATATAGTCTCATTGTTATCTTAACTTTTCATTTTGCTGGTGTTTGCAATATCAGCTGGCCTTGTTTCTTGCAAACAGTTTATGGCCTTGAGTTTGCTCGCATGATGTTTCTTTCCTTTTTCTATCACTGCGAGAAGTTTTTCTAACACAACATAGTAATAGTTTTGTTACTAGCTCAAATTAACTGAACTTGGCACTAACCAGCTGAATCAGAGGGATAAAATGATGGGATATGTTAATGAAAGGTGATAAAGACCAATGGACAATGCTTAAAGTAAGACACTGGAAAAAGGCCAAATTAAGAGGTGTGCTCTTAATGGGGATGTTGAACAAAGGAATATGCTGACAGGATAAAATATAAACAATATGCTGACTGCAGAGAGACCAATCCAAAAGCAAGGAGTCAAAGGAGTCAAGTTAAAGAAAAGCATAAAAGGGGGAAGCAAAAAGTTAAGAATGTCATCATCGTCATCATCATTTACATCATGAATCCAGCTTTCAACACCTGTCTGGATCATCCCAGCCAACAACGCACTCTTTGCTTCAGGAACTGAGTGGCCATCTTTTCTGTGAGACAAAGTAACATCTGGGATTGGGTGAGATCATTGTACTAAGTGTTTTTCCCTCTCTGAATATAGAAACTGCTAAGATAATACTTGTACTAATATTTGATTTTAGGACACTGAGTTGTCCGTGTTCATATTTCATGTTTCATTTAAGGGTTAAGTGTGCTTTAATGATCCCTAAGCACTATCTGCTGATCAGTAGTGTGAGCAGTTGGTGGAGAACTCAGCAAAAACCAGAATTAACCCTTTCATGAAGGTAGCGCTGTTGGAAAAATGAATGGTACTCAGTCTCATGACAAGACAGGTTTCTTATCTTTTCTGTTGAAAGGGTCACAACCTTTACAGATTAAGGCACTGAGAAACTAGAAACTATTGTTGCTGTTTGTCCTGTGGACAGTGAAAACACAGAAAGCATGTTTCTGAAAAAGAAAGCTTCATTGGGAAATTACAAAGGACAGTTAACCTTTTGTACAATGACAACACCCAATATGTGGCTAGATGAGAAGGAGGTGCAGGAGAGCTTTTTTTTCCAGTCGGTGAAAAGGAAGGGGCTTGGTCCATGGAAGCCTGGGGCTTTTCGTAGAGTGGATGGATTGAAAGATGCATGTAAGGCATACATGTTGTATGTTACTAATGGTAAGCCCTGACCAAAAAAAACATAAAAGAAAAGCAGCAGTTAGGTGAGCTCTCTGGATAGCTGCAGAGGGAGCTCGGGAAATTGTTATTCAGTCCCAAGAGAAGGTACAGGCATTGAGAGACCAGGTTAGAGATCTGGAAGAATAGGTTAAGCAGTTGAAAAATCATCACTGTCAAATGACTGCAGAAGCTTTGCAGGCAGCTGTTGTACAGAAGGCAACAGCAGAAGAGAAAGATGCATTAAAAAGTGAATGTAAAAGATTGGAAAGTGAACTTCAGCAGTGTAAAGAAAATCTTGCTGAAGCGCAGGCA
>NW_005843022.1:402662-419451 GCF_000455745.1 Alligator sinensis
AATGCGAGCAGTTATAAGGGATGCTAAAGAGCAGAATGGGTCAGAGGTAGACCACCAGCATTGTCAAGAGGTGATTTATAGCCTTCAGGCTCAGTCGCAGGAAAAGAGGGGAGTTGTGGTGGCTGTCACAGCTGGTTTATGCAGCCTTGTAACTGGGGTGAAAACACTTGGTTGGATCCAGATTCCCCGGACCCAAGTGAAGGCAGGGATCTACCTGAAGATGCAAAAGCTTTGAATGCTTATGTTCTTTTGAGACAGGAGTTGCATGACATGAAGGTAGAGCAGTGTCCTATGGCTCCAGCAGTGACACATCAGATTATAAAGATGGAACAAACTCCAGCTGCAGGGAGTAGATGGTAATGTACTGGATCAGCAGCAGCGCAGGGTAGAACAGACTGTTGCCGTTACTGCTCCATTAGCACCAGAACAGGTGAAAGCAGCAGCTATGAATTTAGGTCCATTGAACAAGGATACAGCAATTCAGTGGGTTGCAGAGTGTTTAGATCAAACAGGATGGACTGTTTCTGATTGTCAAGCTGTAGCTAGAGCTAGCTGTGATTCAGAGGACTGGTCACCGATTAAGGCAGCCTTGAATGGTGGACAGCCAGTTGAAAATAACTTATACAGATGGACCTTTTTGGAAGTTTGGTACTCCTCAGCACAAGACGGGATTCAGAGAAGGAGGTACAAGTAGGGGTCGAGCACCCAGAGGTAGGATGGAATATGGAATCTGCAGAGAGGGTCAGAATGAGGAAGGTCACGATTCCTTCCAGACAGAGGTCTGGAAGAAACTGATGTCTATAGGGGAAGACAGAAACAAGTGGAATGGGACTCCCACTAATGCACTGATGAAGTGATTGGTAGAGCTCATTCAGACAGAAGAGTTAGTGGAAGGAGCAGAGCCAGACCCATATCAGTGCCTTCAGCACCTCCTGACCCACAACAGAGATGCCAGACTCCCCAGGCACCCAGGGGGATGGTAGGATGAGGTTGCTTTGACTACTGGGGGCACCCAAACATTCAAGTTTTAGTGGGAGACAAGAGGAATGTGAAAAAACCCCAAATGCTGATTGATATGGGAGCCTCAATCAGTATTTTGCAACAGTGATGGGTTCCAGGTGGGGTTTTAATGGACCTCAGTCATTTGCAACTACAGTCCTATACTGGAGAGTTAGAGAACTCACCAGTAACCCAACCTATTGTGACTCAAATAGGAAGTTTCAAGAAAAATATGGAATACAGAAGGATAAGCCAGGAGAAGACAGTGAAAATGGAATTTCAGGAATGACTGCTTTGCAGCAGGGAGGAATACTGCTGGATTTAGCTAACGCGTGTCTGTGGAAACAGCCAGTAGAGGAAGAGTGTGCTGATTTCTGCAGTGCATTGGTGTGCAGCTATCAAGGCTCCTGCTGTAATCAGGATGAGTGGATGCAGGCATTTCCTAAGGCTTAGGCAAAGGATAAGTTAGAATGTGGCAAGACACAGGCTTGTGCCTTCATTAAGGGGCCAGACCCTCCACCACAAAGGCAATATAAATATCCATCAGAGGCTAAAATAAATAGTTTGTTGAGTCAGGAAGTAATAGTACAGATGCCTAGTGTTTGTAATTTCCCGATTTGGCCTGTTGTGCAAGCAGATGGGAAAACCTGGAGACTAACAATAGACTTCAGAGCTTTGAGTGCAATGTGACTCCTGTCACAGCTCTTGTTGTGGCAAAATACCCTGAAATTCTAGCAGCCATAGCAGGAGGGGCGAAATGGTTTTCTGTACTGCACTTGGCTAATGCATTTTTTACCATTCTTAGCAAAAGCCCCAGACTTACAAGCCAGACACTGCTCTCCAAGCTGCTGGGCTGCACTCCTGGCCATGTGCATGCTGTGGATGCACACATGCCTGCATCATTTATCGGCAACATCATCAGCCGTATCAGTCAAAAAAAGCCAATTGCCAATAACGTCAATTTGCATAGATGCCAGGGTAGGAAGGGACCTTAACGGATCGAGTCCAACCCTCTGTCCGGGCAGGAAAGAGCGCTGGGGTCAGATGACCCCAACCAGATAACTATCCAGCCTTCTCTTAAAGACTCCCCAAGGTAGGGGAAAGCACCACCTCCCTTGGAAGCCCATTCCAAATTTTGGCCACCCTCACCATGAAGAAGTTTTTCATGATGTCTAGCCTAAATCTGCTCTGTCAGTCTGTGACCATTGTTCCTTGTTACCCCGGTGAACAGAGCATGTCCCATTCCTTGCTGCCCCACTAATGAATTTGTAGGCTACAAGATCACCTCTCAGCCTTCTCTTGTGGAGGCTGAAGAGGTCCAGGTGCCAATATGATATGGATCGATGTATTGGTGCACCTCTAATGAACTGGTTAAAGACAGACCATGAAATTCCGTTGTCACAACATCATTCGAAGGAAGAGGCAATGATACAATGTGAAATTAAAAAACAAAACAATAAAAGGATACTTTTACAATAAGTTTAATTAGTCCATGGGACCCCTTGTCACAGGAGGTTGAAGCCAAGAACCTCCCTAAGATTAAATACCAGATCAGATATTGATATCTAGAGTTCTCACACTTGACCACTAACAAATTTTGGAAGGAATATTAAACCTTGGATTTCAGGGCTTAAGCCAATCTTTATAGCTATTAACAATTAAGTGGAGACCTCTCTTGAGGTCATATCTCTTTCTGTTTACCATGGGGTCCTTATACCTACTTTTGAAGCATCTGGTACTGACTACTGTCAAAAATGAAATGCTGGATTAACTGAACTTGGATTTGAACTAGTGTGGCAATTACATTCTAAGGGACCGCATGCTAGAGACTAGTACTAATAGTGTACTCACCTTTTGCGTCTTGCTGGAGACCATATGCTTGAGTGAAGCTTTCTTTCTTGAGGTCCAGGAACTTGAATATGTATGGAATCTCCTGCTTTAAAAGAAAAATATGGAAGATGCAAGCCCCTTTTCTAATCAAGTTTCTTAGGGTAGTAGAGACATCATCCTGTCAGGGTCTAGAATTCAATTCCCACCCCTCTTGAGTACAGCTTAAACATAATTTATCTCCTTAAAAACAACTTTTGAGATCATAAGATGTGAAAAAGATACAAACTGATGCATGTATGAACTACCAACATCACATGTACTAGGGCCACTGGAAAAAAAAATCTTCCTCCTTTGTGCATTTCTTTTAATGCATGAATTAGTTCTGACATCTATAAGAATGTACAAAATCATGAATTTCTCAAAAGAAACCATAGTTTGTATATGAGGATTAATAAGCATTTTTAAATAATTCCATCTATATGTATAAACTGAATGAATGAATAAAGTAGCAAGTATAACTTACTGCTGATTTTGTTTTCTTGTGTCTGAGACTGAGATGCAAACAATCTTGTCTGTGTTACATTTTGATTTATTATTGGTCTGTGGATAACATGGGTATTTGCCACGGTTGAAGAATTATGATGTCCTGACTGAGGAACTACAGACAATAATCCTAAAACAGGAGTAGCTCCTTGCTGAAGCATTTTCTGCCTCTTCATGTCTACAATTCCACTTCTTGTACGGCCTAAGGAAATTGAAAACAAAATTAAAAGATACAACAGTCAACCTTACAATGATGCTGATTTTCTAGCAGCAGTTTTCACTGGCCTGAGACATAACAGAAGGAATCCCAACTGAAACAAGACTGTTTTAGCACATGAAGTAATTTATAAATTTAGCAGAGGAACAAGTAGTTGGGGCTAAGGGTATGTGGTAGCTTTTTAGTGTCTGTCTATACAAGCCAAAACAGTATAGTCCACTACTGTGAAGACAAACTAGTATAACTAATTCATATCAGTGTAGCTCATTTTTGCTAATATAAGGGAACTACGCTAACTTAAGACACCTTCTCTTCAACATAATGCATCTACACTAGGAGTTGTATCAATGTTCCTATTTTGTTAAAAAAAAAAAATACTCCAAATTAAAAGTTACCGTATTTATCCACATCTAAGATGACCCTGAATTTAAGATGACCCCACAATAATTAGATTATATTAATGGAAAATGTATACATTTATTATAATTTGCCATGTATATAATCTAATTATTGGAGGATCTTCTTAAATTCCCCCCCGCCCCCCACTACAGGCAATTTGGGGGGGGGGGGGAACAGTGATGGGGCAGGCAATGGTGGGGCATTGAGAAGGCAGTAAGGGGGCAGGTGGTGGAGAAAGCAGTGGGGGACAGGCAGTGGGGGGAGGCATACATTTTGTGTGCCTATCCTCTACCTCAGGCCTCTACCCTCTTCATCCCCTTCTCCCTCTCCTCATTGCTTCTGTGCCCTACAGCCTCAGATTCCCACCCACTTTCCTCTTGTCTCTACCCCCCACCTCCCACTCCACTTCCCACTTACTTTTGCTATGGTGCTTGCAGGCTCCATCCACTGGAGCACTATGAATGTATCAGGCCAGGCCCCAAAGCAGCGGTACAGAGCTGGCACTGCTGCTACAGGGCCAGGTTGATGCCATGCTCCGTGTTCAGGCTCCAACGAGGATGGAACCTGCTGCCGCTGGAGCAAAGGTAAGTGGGGCTGTGGCAGGTGAGGAGGGGTTGGGAGAAGAAGCACCGGGAGGGGGGGAGAGTAGGTGCAGCAGGGGCCCAAGGCTGCAGGAGAATCACAGCAAGGGGTGCAGAGGCAGAGGGGGTAGGGCAGACAGGAGCTGTGGCTCTGGCCCTGACCCAGGGTTGGAGCTGGAGCTGCAATATCTGCCTGCCCCTGCTGCCTGATACTCAATTCTAAGATGAGGGTCTGCCCCCCCCCCGCCATGTTAAGTGGAGGAAAAATATTTTAATCAAGTAAATACAGGAAATCAAGTGAGTACAAAAACTGTATATAAAATAAACACAACAAACTTAAGTCAGATGGGAGTTCCAGTTCACTAAACACAACTGTGTCTGATTTAGGGTTGAGAGATTCAAGAGGCAACACCATCCTGTGTTAGCCAGTCTTTTCTCAGACATGGTATTGACTAAAGACTTTTAAGGCAATAATTTTATTTTCTTCTGTGTGTACAATCTTTGTGCAACTTTTCCCTTTTAGCAAATAATTTCAGACCTTCCAAGTAAAAGAAAGAACTCGAAACAATATGATTTTTTTTATATTCTGCATTTTCGTTTCCAGCAAGCAACAGGGGCACTGCACTTGACCTGTTTTCAGTTCCCCTTTGAACTACCACTTAATTTAACTGCTTGATGGAGCAGAAAATGAAAAGTGAACACACTAAAATCTATTTTTGAGAGTGTGTACAAACTATTAAAGCTACGTGATCCGTGTCCTTTCACTGAGTGGAAAGTCTCACAATCTGAACTTAACACTAATTGATTTTAAGACTGAGATAGATACCTACTCCTTTGATGAGCAGAAAATCCTGCAGAATTCTGCATGCTCCTATAAAATAAAATAAAGCAGTCAAAATTTAGGAACATACCATAGTTGAAACACCCAAAGCATAAGAATACCTATTGCTGCACATTTCAACTGCTAGTCATGTGCTGCCTTATAGACGCTGCGTGGCTTATTAAAATAATAAACACAGAAAGAGTTTTTCAAAAAATATTAGCACCTTCCAACTAACTAGTATAGCTAGGACTTGAACAATTTTCAGATTCCCATTCACCCACCGGCTTATTGTTTAATACAGACTTCTTTCATCATTTCACTCAGAAAATAAATGCAAAAACTAACCTCACTGCACTTTGTTAGAGCCCACCCATTTAAAAAGTTTGAATGTAAAGGAAAGGGGGTGCTAGTCAGGATAGTCTGACTTAGTTCTCTATTCTTAATTGTAAAACTATGCTACCTGATCTGAGAAAGAGTATAGTCTAATTTCTTCCACAAAGATGACATCATTGCTGGAACTTCAATTGTTGTCTCTGGTAAAAAAAATAAATAAATAAATAAAAGCAAAACAAAACATTTTTAGAGAGCTGACATGGGTAGCTTAAGAGAAAGTTGGAAAGCCAATGTCATAATTAAAATATTAAACTAACAGATAACATTTCTATTTTGAAAAAGAGATTTAGGCACCCAGGGGCATAATCTCACTCAAAGAAAATAGCTTACATAATGCTTAAATTCTAAGTCACCTTTGAAAACGAGATTCAGTTTTTTCAAGATTCAAACATATCAACTCCAAGATGAGATATCCCCCCTTATATAACATGACGAAAAAGTCCTTCATCTTTTAATTGAGTAGGAGGTGGCAAAAGCAGGCAGCTGCTATGACTGGCCTTGACCTGGGGTTCGGGCCAGAGCTGCAGTTGCAGCCTGCCCCTCCCACTGCTCCCCACTGCCTCTGTCTCCCTCCCTATAGCCTTAGCCCCCCGCCCCTTACCTCCCTAGTCTCTGCCTGCCCTGTAGCCCCCTGGACTCTTACCCTTGTTCCAGCTTGGCCCCAGCATGGGGTATAGGGCAAGGTTAAGTGGCAGCAGGATGAGCAGAGGCTGCACAGGAGGTGGGGCAGGCAGGGGAGCAGAGGCTGCAGGGGGGAGGGGAGAGACGGACAGGGGCAAGTAGTGGCAGGGGGACAGGTGGAAAGAGTAAGGTTTGTGTGGGGGACAAGGGTCAAGCTGCTTGACCCCCCACACCGCCTGTCCTCCTACCATCTGCCTCCTGCCACTGCTGCAGCAGTGAGGGGGATGAATTTAAGACAACCCTCCAATAATCACATTCTAGCCATGGAAAACTGTACCTAATTTACAAATTGTCCATTTCTATAATCTAATTATCAGGGGGTTGTCTTAAATTCAGGGTTGTCCTGGTTTTGGATAAACAGAATAATTAAAAAATCTGCCTTCAGATTGCTCATTTTAAGGAACAATGAAAACAACTTATATTTTTGAAGTCTATAAATTTAAAATACAATGGAAAAAAAGATTTCCAAGCAGCTAAGACTACAAAAATGTAAAAATAAAAATTGCAAAATTATATTCTTGTACATCTTGGAACCTTGCTGGAGATCCCAAGTATCTGAAGTTCCCATTGATGGCACTCAGTCGACATCACAAACATTTCAACAGCTCCCAGGATCAAACTCATAGATGCTGCTTTTTTATTTCAGGCTGAATTATAGCACCATTTTTATACCCACTAGCCAGAAAATCACTTTATTAACTCAGGTAAGCTCAGTAACATTCAGCTCATGTCACCTTCCCCAGATTTATACAGCTACCGCCTCCCTTTATAACATTCCGCAAATACATACTGTTGTTATTCGATTCAGATAAGGTATTTTTCCCCATTTATCATGAGGAAAAAACAAAGCCTCGTCTTAGACTCAAGTATCACATCTGGGAGCTGGGAGAAATGGTTGTGCAGGCAGCCCAGCTGAGGCAAGACACGGATTCCTGCTTCCAGCTCTGCTCCCTGTCTGACCCCCTCAACTTCCCCTCCCTTTTTGGCAAGGAAGAAGGAATCTGCACGCTGTCTTTGAGGTCTCCAGCCAGCCAGGCTTCCCTGCACAGTGGGTCCCCATAGTCCGCAGCTGGAATGGTGGACTCTTCAGTTGTGGCAGGCAGGCATGTGTCCCAGATTTGCTTCTGCCACAGGCTATAGAGAGCAAGAGTGCTGGAAGCCTGGCTCTGCACCGTGCAGATTTCTTCTTCCCTGCCCTGGCTCCTCTTCTCCTGCCTCCCCTGATGGCCAAAAGCTGGCTAACCCTCTACCTGCTCCTGCATCCTCATACTCAACCTTGTCCTAGCCCTTGTTTTCCCCACCACTTACCCTCACCTCTGTTTTCCCCACAGCATGCCTCCTTGATGCTGTTTTACTGCCACAGCAGCAGGAGTGAAAAATTTAAGATGACCCTGCAAAAATTAGATTCTAGACGTTCTAGACACAATTACAACAAATTATCTAGATTCTAATTATTGGGAGTTGTCTTAAATTCAAACTCGTCTTGGATTTGGGTAAATACAGTATATTTTATAATTATATTTCTTAAGCATAACTAAAACTAAATTTACAGACATACCTAAGCATGGCCCTCTTAACATTTCTCAAAAACTCCAGATTTCTCAAAAACACCAGAAGGACCATCTATCAACAGCGAACAAAACTAGACCAAATACAGGGCCTCAGCTGCTTATGAAATAGTAACATAGTCCCACCTTTATCTTTGCTATTCACACAAAATATTAGTTTGGATTTTTTTTTTTTTTTAAACTCGAGGAAACATAGAAGGGGAAGCTATATTTCACACACCAGAAATTCCTTCCCTTGTTATTCTTTATATATCAATAGTATAGCTAATTATTTGAATCATGATGGGATTTTCAAGATTTTAAACTAAACTGGGACTGTGCAAAGTATAAACACAGAAAGAGAGATCATCTTCCTTAAAGAGCTCACAATTTAAAGAGATACCAGGAAAGAAGTGCTATTCAAGAGATGGCTGATGCTGCATACTTACCTTTTGTTTTCATGGCTACATACTCATTAAGAATGGTTGTCAAGTTTTTTCCAAACAAAGACTGAAAAAACAAAAGAAGATCAGTGTTAGAGTCTTTGGTAGTAAAGTACCTGTCACAATTCTGTTACACTACTCTAACACAGGGGTATAAAAAATGTTTGAATTAGTTGGCCAGATCTTCTTTGCAGGGCTTCTTGCAGACCCACCTATGGATCTGGCCTTCAGGGCTTCTCATGGCAGCTGCCAGAGCTACTGTATAAACAAATAAAGGGTTAATGCTGCTGTGGTTGGCTACCCTGCTGCTGACTCGCATGCTGAGCAGGAATCGAAAACTTGAAATTCTAAGATTAAGAAGGGAATGGCACTAACCCCCGAGTATCAGCCATGATGGTACAGCAGCTCTGGGAGGCAAGACAAAAAGCCTTGCTGTTGAATTTGGTTGTTGAAGTCTAGCTACAATGGACAAAACAAGACAAAAGGAAGCACAATGTATTGCTAAGCAAACAAATTTCAGGAGGCCTGGTGACTGAAGTGGAATTTTTAATAATTGCATCATATACATGAAAATTTTACCTCTCTCATTATACCATGCTTTAGATGACAAAGGGTTAGTTTGAGCTACTTGTCATATTTGACACTGAAACTTACCTACGGTCCTGTATGCTTTTAAAAAACACTTTACTGAATTACAAAGAATGTGAGTCGCACTGAGATTTGATCTTCTGGCATGTTCTGATATTATTTATACTTTGAAACAGGAAAAAATAATAATGCAAATGATAAAAGTACTTTGCTTTTAATAGGGGTTTCCAAACTTTAATAACTCAGTCTTCTACTCTTCCTCACATTCTTGCAGACTACAGCTGAATTCAGATCTTAAGTTTACGGGGCCACAGACAGCTCAACTTAATAACTGATTAAATATCTGTAAACAGATAAAATTTTAAGCTTTTTTTTTTTTAATTGGTGGGTCATAACAATATTAGAAGTACAAGATTTCCATCAACCTAGAATAGGGGTTGGCAACTTTTAAGAACAGCAGGCAACTGGTTGATTTGTATGCTGCAGCAGTCTACCAATCCCCTCTGCAGGACCCGCTTCTGCAGTGCCCCAGCCCTTTCTGCTCTGTACTAGGGACTTTCCTAATCCTGCAGTTTTCACTTACTCTTGCCACCAAGGGATGCTGATTTCCATTGCTAGTAGTGATAGAAAGCATGAAATTTGGCAGCAAGAGTAAGCAGAAGCTGCAGTAGCGAGGTGACAGAGCAGGGGCAGGTACCTGGTGGATGTTGTGGAAGGGATCAGTGGCATGTGGAAGAGGAATGCATGGTGCAGGGCAGAGAAGCTGCCCTATGTTGCTGATCCAAGCTAGAATATTGTGGATAAGGGCCCAGCATTTATAGTTAGCAATGGCATATTAGAAAGATAAAATGCAAGTTGGAAGAAAGTGAATATATGACTACCGAAATCAATATCTATGTACAGCAACATCCAAAGCTCTAGCTTGGAATGCTGGAATCAAACCTCAATTCACTTTCATGACAAAGAGAGGTCACTAAAGTAAGAGAGCAAACACACTGTTTATGTATGGAAACATGTTATTGATAGAATAATGTTTCATAGTTGATAGGGTCAGAAGGGACCTGAGCAGATCATGAAGTCCGACCCCCTGCCATGGGCAGGAAAGAATGCTGGGGTCAACTGACCCCAGCTAGGTGTCTATCCAGCCTCCTTTTGAAAACCCCCAGGGTAGGAGCGAGCACAACTTCCCTTGGAAGTTGGTTCTAGATCCTAGCTGCCCTGACTGTGTAGTACTCCCTGATATCTAGCCTAAATCTAGCCTCAAAATATATTTTGTAATTCAACACAGTAACTCTTAGAAAGAGCAGATGTTGAAGAATGAGGAGCATAAGACAACAAGCTTCTTTCTCACTCACTAAATCCAGTTCCCTTCACTCACAGGCAACCATGTCATACAGTTCTACAAAAGTGCTCTACAGAAACTATCTGCTGTGCACTACCCTACACTTTTCACAAAACAGCCTGTCATAACCCACAGAAGGCTTCAGCTCTTTAGAGTAAAACAGAAGACACACACGCTATAATGTGCTACAGGAAGAGAATAAAAAGAGAATGCTCTATCAGTGCCTTGGGCCCATACATTTGTAGGGCATGTGTCAGGCAAATTATGCCTAGAGGATACTAGAGGCAGACCATGCCCCACAATACAAAGGAAAGCCATCCCTCCCAAGGCTTTTCCAACCTGACTTCTGGTGGGAAATCCTTTTTAACCCCAAACCTGTTGATCCATTTAACTTAAGAGAATTGGTAAGATGCATCAGCTTGGCATCTTGTAAGTTTTTAATATCACTAGGGGCACAACCCAAAGCATTTCCTACCTTTAGCCATAGCCAACATCCAACTGAAAAGGAGAAATACTATTCTTTTTTTCTTGCACACCACACCGCCCTCCCCTCCCCCCACCCCAAACAAGATATGGACCTGGTTTTGGGAAGGCAAAATGCAGAAAAGGTGCTTTAGAGTTATGGCCATATAGAGCAGGGGCAGAGCCTAACTGTCAGCTCATTCACCCTCCCTTTCCTACTCAAGGAAAAGCTACAGTTCTAACCCTTGCACAGCTGAATTGTAAGCAGTTCTTATAATTGTAAACAGAAACCGCTGAAGTCTAGACTGCATGGGCAGATCCTGAATTTTGACAAGCTAAAAAGAGTCTGTAGGGCTATGAAATAGAAGAGAGCTATCAGACAGCAAAATTGTGGAAGAAAGGATAATTCAATAAGTGGAATATCAAGACCACTAAAAGGGGAAGGGGTTTTGAGTGACGATTAGCAGGAATCAGGTAGATTATAATGAGCCACAAAGTCAATAGTCTCATTTCTATTTAGCACTGCCTGATTCATGATACATGATTCATCTTAGCCACATTTCAGGTCACTGCAAGTCATGAGATTGGGGTTGGCAAAATGGTGGATCCAGCTGGCGGCTGGACTATATTTCCCAGTAGCCCTTGCCCACGTGGCTGGGGCCGGCTTCCAAGAAAACCTCAACAGCAGGCACGCTGTGATAGCATGAGGCTGGAGTTTCAATGGAGATGGGCCCCAGCAGTGCTGGCAGGGCGCACAGAAGGGTGCAGAGCTGCTCCGGAGCCCAGCTGCAATCTTACAGTGCTGACAGCATGGTCCAGAGCTGGGGCAGAGCCACAAGCCGCTGCCTACATGGTCCTGCCCAGGGCATGCAGGCTGCAGATTGCGGCTCTGCCTTGGTTCTGAACCATGCTGTCACCGCTGCAAGATCCCAGCCGGGCTCCAGAGCAGCTCTGTGCCCTGCCACGTGCCCTGCCAGCAGGGGCTTTGGGGGGCTAGAGCCACTCAAAAATTCCCCATAGCCACCCCTCCCAGCAGTACCACTGCCGCTGCTGTTACCCACCCTGCACAGGCAGTGGCAACTGAGTCTGCCCTGCTCCTACCCACAGCACAGTCCCCTCTCAGCCACCCCACCAGGAAGAAGCTGGAACCACTGTTGCCTGCCAGTTGCTGGGGCAGGTCTCCATGGATACCTCGGCCCCGTGCTATCACAGCACAGCTGCTGCTGAGATCTTAATGGCAACCGGCCCCAGTCACATGGGCTGGGGCTGCAGGGAATTGGAGTCCACTGCCAGCTGGATGGCCCAGACTGGACTTTGCCTGCCCCCGCATTAAATGAACATGTACCTGGCAACAACCCTTTTGCAGTCTAAAAGCAAGTATAGATGCCTTAATTGAAGTCACAAACCGCTTTGTTTCACACCTCTGCACATAATGGCACAAACAGGATTAGCCTTAAAATGCATCCTTGTTGGACATTATCTATCATGTGGAAGGGGTTCCAAAAGGACACCAGTGACCTTCCTTTATACCACACATGCCATCAGAGAGTTGTCAAGACTGAAAGAAACATTCTTGGACAGCCACATCTTTCTACAGGGCTGCAAAGTCCAGGTCAGTTTGCAGTGCCAAAGAAATGTTAAACCAATAAAAGCTATGCTGAGATCAAAATTTGCTCTGTGCTTCTAAACACACTGGGCAGGTCTACATGAGGCAGTACGGTACAGCAGCAATGAGCTACTGTGCCGTAGCGTCACAAGGCACGAACTGTGATGGCGAAGCTACTGTGCAGTAGCTTGTTACTTCTGTGCAGTAGTATCTAAAAATAACCATGTGGCGACGGGACTGCGCAGTAACGCTGATTACTGCACAGTCATTTAGTACTTGGTTAAGCAAGTACTAAATGACTGCGCAGTAACAACTGCGCGGTTGGCTACTCATGTAGATGTGGCCACTGAGAATCAAGAGTTGTCACCCATTCTGTAGTTTGCCTAGAAGTCCCATGGGATTCCCAAAGCTTTCTTCCTACAAGGTGCAAGTCAGTTGAGGACAGTCCATACAAGCAGATAAATCATTCTGTAATTACAGCAAACAGATTTCTTCCCCTTGCCCATATTCATTTCAAGTGCATCTTCTAAATTTTGAGACAAGCCTCCTATCCCAAATTCAACAGAAAAATCGGTTGTTCTCAATCAAGAGCTTGCAGCAGGGATGTCATCTTGATCAGGTATCTAACCAGGTACAAGTGATTTAACTGTCTGAATAACTATAGTACTTAACTCCCGGAAATATGTATCAAAGGCAATATTCCTTGCTTACAATAACAAAACACATAACTGTACATTATGAATACCGCTCACTTATTTTATTCTTAGATTTGTAAAGCTGTCAGTGTCTGGGTCAATGTCTAATGTTTGTTATATTAAGAATGTAGGAAAAAACAGCTGTTCATATACAACCCCTTATGCAGGGTACCAAAAAAAGGTTACTCGGTCATACTGTTTAAATGTCTTGAACACTGCAGATGTTACAACCATTCTGAAAGCATAGAAGTCTGTGCAAACTTAAATAAATTATTTTAGAAGAGTTATTTTGGAATGTACTAGGGTTCAACTCTCTCTCATGTGCTTCAAATATAAACTTACCAATAAACAAGCTGGAACAGACCCATCCTCTGTACAGTGCTCTGCATATTCTTTTAAATCTGAGCTTTCCAATATAAACTCACGACAGGTAGCTGAAAGTTTTTCTTGTTGTAAATATCCTGCAGTAAATAAGACAAAGGTATGTGATTTGATTCACTTTTTTACAAGGTACACTTGATAGGTGTCAATGCACTGATACAATTATGTAGCATAATACAGTAAGCTTATTGTGCAATCATCTAAGCACTCAAGTGACAAATACTCAAGAAAACACGAGTTGTGTTATGTTTTGAAAGAATAGCTACCTTTCTACACATCTCTCCAGTAGATAATGTCTCACAGCTTTACTGACACCATGCTACATGTACATAAATAACTCTTCAGCTAAGAAATGATTGTTAAATGAAACCATTTGTGTGCACAGTACCCTACAGGCAAAAAATAGAGGTCTTGCCTCAAGTGACTAAGTCAAATGTGAGCCGAATGTTCCAGTTTTAAAATAAAAATGGTACTCTGCAGTAAACATTGCCATACAATAAGCAAGTGTTTTTGTGCACGTTTTGAAGTTCCAAACCAGGAAAACAAATGCAATATAAAAATATTTTACATGATTTCTTTCTCCCAAAAGATGACATTATAGATATTTATAGACCTGGGAAAAGCAACACGTGTCCATGCTATAACTTTGCTTTTAGTAGGTGAATCAGCTATACTTTAGGTACTTCTACAACTCGGGCTCTCTCACCAGCCTTAATATGATATATACAAAAAAACTCCTTCCACCTTCCAAAAAGTCTCAAACCAATGATATTTTAATATTTTATATTAACATTCAAGTAACTCAGGTACCAAACAGAAAGGAAAAAAACTATCTGAATGAATGATTCTAGACCACTGAGCCATAAAAGTTAGTATGGCATGTTGTTTATTTTATGCTGAAGATGGTTGGCCCCTGGTGATTTGGCCACTCTGGTTTTAAATGTCTCTTATGGGATTCAACTACCAAACACGTTAACTCCAAATTATCATGTAGAAAATAGTATTCATTGAACTGACAAAAAGATAGGACCAAAAACTTTTTCCACCGTGTCCACAATAGTGTTCAGTATCTGATGCACAATGAAAGCTAAAAAAAACCCCAAAAAACTCTATTAACTGTTCAATGCTGTGCATTACAGAAGTTTAAGTTACACATGTCCCAAAAGTGATTAACTGGTATGTAACATATTACAATCATTTTTTAAGTTTTGCAAATGTGTTATATGGTTCTACTTCCTTTGACCCACAGCTTACATCTCTGACTTACAACAGTTAAGGATATATATGCTATGCACATAGACAAATTACAAAATCAAGCACCAAGAAGTTAGGAAATGCCAAAGCTAATGTTGCCTGTAAAATATTACTTTGATCCCTCGTGTGCATGCATTATGCATTCCTATTTCATTCCATTATCAGAAAACATTTTTCTACAGACCCCTGTATTTCACACAGAATGACCAACACTCTGCATTTGCAGCTATTCTGTGTTTTTGTTTCCTTATCGTGCAATGCCCTGTGCCTTATTTACTGAATCCAAAAGCAGTCGTAAGGGGCAATAATTTATTTGCAATAGTGCTGGGGTGATTTTGTAGCTGTGATGGCCCAGGAAAAATGTGAGAAGCAAAGATTTTTGTGGGTGGTATCTTTTATTGGACCAACTGTATAGTTGGAAGGGACATGGAGGAGATTTAGGAACCACAGTACCCTTTGTTGTCAGGTCTTCCTCAGCTACAACCCACAAAAATCTTCATTTGCTTGCAGAATTTTCTCCAGTGCTTTTGCTGTTTCATTTTAGTTTTTCTACAAATATTAATAAGTTTATTTTCACAGCATCACAGGGTAGCAGCCAGGTAGCAATGAGATGCTAAATGAGTAGAGATTCTTGAGATCACTGATTAATAGCTTGTAAGTTTTATTTTTTAATATAACCAAAGCAATAGATTTCCCCACCTAACTCAGCTCTCTGAAACAGCTCCAGCATTTCAAACAGGACTTTAGAAACGATCCAGCTGAAGGCAAACGCACCTTTCAGAAAAACTGAGCCTGAGTATTTGGCCAAGCCATGAGCAACAGAAGATAAGATCTAGTACAACTTTAATTAAGTCTCATTACATGCGCTGCTTACAATGCCTCCATAGGTTTGAAGCCTATGACTTTTCAATTCCTGGCCTCTCATTCTTGTATTGAAAAAGTTAAAGGGCTCTGTCAGAAATGCAGCAAGCCCCCAAAATAACCGTTTTAAAGTGACCCCCTTCTACTGTTATGCTAACCCACAAGCAGGCATCCAGGCTATAGCCATATTGGTATAGAGGAAAAAGCAATCAGAGCTCATGGTAGAGGTGATATCTTTTAGTCCAACAAGATTTTTGCAAAACCTGACACACGAAAGTTATCAAATTTTAGTCAATTTTGAAATGAAATCTTCATATTTTCCCCAAAGAGGAAGCAACTGTGACCACCTGAAACCTGAGATACTGCTCTTGCTTTTGCTCAAGCTAATTTGCATCATCACAGAGCCTCACAAAAGAGGGCAGAGACTCTTAGCCAGCTAAGACCTGCCTGCCCAGAGGAGTTTTTCATCTATGGACTCCTCTGTGATCTGTGAAATCCTATGAAATACAAACTTTCATTCCTAGCCAAAAGAACTTTTCAATCTTTTCTCCAATGCCTGATGAAAGGTGTTTGTGCCCAAAAGCTTGCAATGAAAGAATTTTTTTTTTTGGCAAAAATCTTGTTGGTCTAATAAAAGGTATCAGCTCTACCACGAGCCCTGAACCCCACAATCATGTTTTTCAAAGGTGCAGGCTCCCAGCCCGTGGTAGGTGGAGGCTCTCGTGGTAGAAGGAGGCTCTCTCAAGCTGGTCTTGAGAAAAACCAGGAAAACGCACAATTGGCCTGGCAGCCAGAGCGATGCTGGGGGGGGGGGGAAGAGAAAAGCAGATTCCTTGGGGGAGGGACGATCATTCATTGGACCAACTGCAAGGTGGAGACAGAGCCAGAAAGGCTGTGGGGGTCGGCAGCCTCAATCATGTCACTGGCCGCTCGAAGAAGCGGCTTTGCCCTGTGCTTGGCCGGCTCCGTCCCAGCGGCGCAGTCGGAGTGCTGCACCCCTCCCCCCCGCGTCGCCTCCTGGCGGCCCGCGCACCAGCGGCTCGTTTCCTTCGCCCCCTTTATTCTCCTCAGACGCCAGGAGACAACGCGGGCGGGTCCCGGCGCCGCACAGCCCCCCGGGCAGCGCCGGGTTCCCCACGGGGGC
>NW_005843022.1:419956-433892 GCF_000455745.1 Alligator sinensis
GCAGGAGGAGGCAGGGTAGGGAGCAGAAAGCGGAGCAGAAGACGGGGCGGGGGGACGCATGGAGGGAGGCAGAAAGCAGAGCAGCAGGTCGGGTGGGGAGGAAGGAGCAGAAAGAGCAGCCAACCAACTGTCCGGGGAGGGTGTGCTGAGGGGAGGGTGTGGTGTTCATTTGTCACTTCTGCCAGAAATCTCGCCCCCCCCCCCCCCACCACACCCCCCCAATGAAATGGAGGGCATTGACAGGTAAATTATGACAGTTAAAGAGGTGTTTCTAAATTTGGCTTCTTGACAACAGTGTTTTTAAGCTGGACGCAGATATTTACATGATTTTGAAAACTTTCCAATAATAATCATTGTTTTCGGCTTTCTCCAGAACCTTGGACAAAAATCAACAAGGGGCAGATGTGAAACCGAACTAGTGCTTTTTTAGGCTAGGGACAGACATTACACATAAACTGGTTTAAGTGATCAGAAACTGGTTTAAACCTATAACAGAACAGACATTCAGGGCACATAAACCAGTTTGAGGAGGACCTGGTTGAGTGTAGTATCAGACTTAACTGATTTGGCTCAAACCAGTTTATGCAATGTCTGTCTGTCTGTCTGTTTAATCTCAAAGGTTTACAAAAAAATAACTATCAGCACAAAATGAGGGAAAACGCAGATTTTACATCATTATTTTATTTATTTTTTTGCTCAATGGTCTGAGGTGATACATGTGACAACAAATGTGCTTATGTTTACAATCTGTTACTTAAGTTGGCCAGGAGGATAAATGATCTGGGAGCACAAATGACCTTCTGGTTGATCCTCTCTTTGTAAGGCAAGCAGGGGCCATCGTGCCCTGGAAGTGCATGTGGCTGGGACCGGGGTGTTGATGTGAAGCCTTTGGATTCTTTGACAGCAGGCAGATGTTCTGGGAGGAGGCCTGCTATCAAGAGATGGGATCCACCTGACCAGAACTGGAAAGAGCATCTTTGGACATGGTCTGGCCAATCTAGTAAGGAGGGCTTTAAGCTAGGTTCAAGGGGGATGGTGAACAAAAAAGCCACATAGTGCAGAGGGGAAGACACTAGTGAGTCACAGGACAGCAACAAGTGGTGCAGAAGGGAAGTGAATAGGTCAGAATACAAAATACATTTGATGTGTGGATGCAAATGCAAAAAGTATAGGGAAGAAACAAGAAGAGCTGGAGACTGCAGCCTGTGAAAAGAACTATGACCTGATTGGTATCACAGAGCCCTGGCAGGACACCTCTTATTACTGGGATGTCAACACTGAGGGGTTTACCCTTTGTTTTGAAATGATGGGGTTGGGGAAAAAAGGTAGTGGTATTGCCTTCTATGTCAAAAACATACGCTTGTTGCTGGACTCAGTAGGAAGAAGATAGCGGAGCAGAATGCATTTGCGTGAAGAGGAAAGGTGAAAGATGCAGCACTGATATAATGGTGTGGATCTATTGTAGGCCACAAAATCAGGAAGAGGTGTCTCCAAAAGCTATGGGATGGTACAGATGGGAAACTTCATTTTTCAACATCTGCTGGAAGAACAATACAGCCAAACACAAAATGTCAAGCCAATTCCTAACTTGTGTGGAAGACAACTTTCTGTTCCAGAAAGTAGAGGATACAACTAAGGGATCATCTGTCTTGGATCTTGTCTTGACCTACGGGAAATAACAGGTGGAGGATGTGAAGATGATGGGCAACTTGGGAGGAAGTGATCACAATCTGATATAATTCTAGGTCCTGAGATGAGGAAAGCATGGTGTCAGCAAAAGTAGGATGCTAGATTTCAAACAGGTGTATTTCACCCAACTCGGGGAGCAAATAGGCATGGTTCCTTGGAAAGATAGCCTGAAGAAGAAAGGCACCCAGGAGGGCTGAGAGCTTCTAAAGTGCACAGCATTGGAAGCCCCCAAAAAACTGTTCTGACATGATGAAAGTGCAAGAAAAATGACAAGAGACCAATGTGACAGCACAAGGAGATTCTAGGATGCATCCAGTGCAAAAGGAAAGCGTACAGGCTATGGAAAACTAGACAGGTCACCTAAAAAGCTTACTGGGAAGTAGTAAGAACCTACAGGGACAGAATCAGGAAGGCAAAGATAAAGCATGAGCTGCACCTGGTGAGGGAGATGAAAAACAACAAAAAGGTTCTATAAGTATTTGGGCTATAAAAGAAAGATCAAGAAAGCTGTAGGCCTACTGTTAAGTAACAGGGAGGGGGGCACTCTAAGCAGAAGATGTAAAGAAGGTGGAGCTGCTCAATGCTTCTTTGCTTTAGATGTCATAAAAACATTTAAGCTGCAGCCAGACACCTAATAAAGAGTATTGGGTCTGAATGAATTCAACTCTGTAAAGTCTGATAAACATCATCCTAGGGTATGAAAGGAATTGACAGAGGATATTTTGGTCCCCTTAGCAATAATATTTATAAAGTTAGGGGTGGTGGGCGAGGTAACAGAGGACCGGAAAAAAAACAAAAAAGAGGGCCTGAGAAACTA
Source organism: Alligator sinensis (assembly GCF_000455745.1). Taxonomy (NCBI): domain Eukaryota; kingdom Metazoa; phylum Chordata; order Crocodylia; family Alligatoridae; genus Alligator; species Alligator sinensis. The sequence continues at coordinate 422,463 of NW_005843022.1, forward strand.
CAGTGTACTTAGTCTCACCTCAGTACCTGGGAAGTTACTGGAACATATCCTAAGGAAGTCCACTGGCAGGCGTCTAGAGGAGAAAAGGTTGATCACAAGCAGTCAGCGTGGATTTACTTGATCTCTTCCTTTGACAGTGTAACTGTGGGTGGATGACGGGAATGCTGTTGATATAGTGAACTTCAGCAGTGCTTTTGACCAGGTCCTGTATGACCTTCTCATAAACAAATTGGAGAAATGTGGCCTGGACAAAACTACTGTAAGGTAGATAGGCAACTGGCTCAATAACCACAAGCAACGGGTAATTATAAATGGATCCATGTCAAAATGGCAGGAAGTTTCGAGTGGAGTCCCATGGGGGTCTGTCCTGGGGTCAGTGCTGTTCAACCTGTTTAATAATAATTTGGATGTTGGCATAGAAAGTTTCTTCAGCTAGTTTGTAGTTAAACATGAAACTGGGAAGGATTGCAAACATGTTGGAGGATGGGATTGTAATTCAGAAGGATCTTGACAGATTGGAAAGCTGGCCTGAAGCTAACGGGATGATGTTCAGTGCTGACAAATCCAAGGTGCTATACCTTGGGAAGAACGATCAAAAATACAAAATGGGTGACCCCTGGCTATATGGCAGCTCTATGGAAAAGAACCTGGGACCCTGGGAAGTCCTGTTACCTAGATTACAGGTAACCTTGTGGGTAGGCTACTGATGAAAAAGGCAGACACAGGTCTATAGCCCAACCTTTTATTTGCTTGCACCTTAAAACATGAAAACAAACATTTATCCCACAGTCTGTCTGGCTACTTGCAACAGCACAACATAGATTTCTCACCTATATTGGCTGGGAAGACTTGAGGTAGAAGGAGGGCAGCCCACAGATTAGCAGCAGGTCTAGAATTTACTGAATTTTCCAAATTTACCTCCATCCTATGCCCAGTATTTATAGATGGCTGGTTTTAATATTCTAATAAATGATTTCTGATTGGTTTTATTTACATTTCTTTGTTTTAGAGGTGCCATATATTGGTGCCATTTTGGATTGGCACCAATTAAAAGGAAAATTAACGTTATCAGCTATCTTTTTGTAGGGGGCAGGTGTAGCCTATAATGTGCCTTCTGGACGAGTCTCTGGATGCCGTGTGCATACGTGCAGCCACGGCATGTACATGGCCAGGAATGCAGCTGGGTGTCATGGAGAGCAGCGCTTTGCGGGTAAGTCTGTTGAGGGCCAGGGGTGTGGGGGAGGAAGGGGTGGTTGGGGGAAGATTGAGGCCATCACAGTGAGGGAGGGACTGGGGCAGGGGCTGAGGGTGCTGCCCAGCCAGGGCAGTGAATGAGACCTAGGGCAGGGAGCGGGACAGAGCCACAGGCGGCTTGTCTAGGGGGGAGCGGGCAAGATGGAGGGGGGGGGGCTCCCCACCGCTGTGTGCACCTCCAGGAGAAGCATGGGGGGCATGTGTCCCCCCAGATTTGTGCATGAGGCAAGGGCAAGGGCAAACTCTGGGTTTTCCACTCTGCTGCCTTTTCCCTGGGAGATGCACGCTGGCTGCGCACTCCCTGCCCATCTGGCAGCAGTAGCAGCAGCAAGTTGTGCCTTCTACTGCTGGGCTGGCAAGGGATGTACAGCTACTGCACAGCTCCCAGGGCAAAGGCAGCAGGGTGAGAGCCCCAGGCCCACAGTGGGCAGCCCACATCTGCCCTTACCGCACTCAGCTCTGGTTAGAAGCATCCCAATGCTTAAAAATGGTGATGGCAGCACTTGAACTAAAGCTCATTTGAGGAGCTTTAGTTCAAGCGCCCCCACCACCATTTTTAAGCGCTGGAACACTGATCCCCTGGACAAGCCATCCGTGGCTCTGTCCTGCTCCCTGCGCCAGCCATGGAGTCCCATTCACTGCCCTGGCGGGGCAGCATCCCCAGCCCCTGCCCCACTCCTTCCTTCACTGTGGAGACCTTGATCTGCCCCTTCACCCCCATGCCCCTTCCCTCCCCTCCGCCCCTTTCCCTCCACAGACTTACCTGCAGAGTGCTGCTCTCCACGCTACCTGGCTGCATTCCTATAAATCGGTTATCAGATTGGTATCGGCCAGTATGACTGGTGAATAATTGGCTATTGGTATCAACCCCGAAAATCTTTATCAGTGTACCCCTACTTTGTTTCACAAACTTTTAGAACTGGACTGAACCAAATCTTTTGTGGACTTGGAAGGTGTCAGTTAGTTGGGATTTATATCTCTGGGCTTCTTATCTCTTTGCCTTCCCCATTGTGGAATCTTGTTCTTATTTCTTCTTTACCTTTATGGACTTCTCTGACAAGGCTGTTTTTTTGTTTTACACATTATCTAAGCATTTTAACAAAAATATATCTATTATAGCAAAATAACATCTAATACATCAGCAATCACTACTACTACTATTTTAAGATAAAGCTATGATGTAGTGTATATGTGCTATTTAATGTATGCTATTCCCTTACCTCCTTTCAGGCTTTATGCTTTGTTTAATTATGTTTGATGGTTTTCTTTACTTCCTGACCAAGTTAGTTGTCACATCTACAAAGGTTCACACTGCAGTCACTAAGAAACAGGTTTCGGGCCTTCTGTTTAGCAACACTTTTGCAGCTTAGCTTAGGCCCTTTGAAAATGGCCATGGCTGGCAACAGACCACAGACTCAGTACGAGTTTACAGTGTGATGCAACTGCACAAAAGGCAGTGCGGTTTTGGAAAGCATCACTAGAAATATTAGCTGCAAGACATGGGAAGTGGTTGTTGCTAGGGCTGGTTAGGTCTCATCTTAAGTATTGGGTTCCACATTAAAAAAAAAAAAAAAGACCTGGAGAAGTTACAGAGGATACAGGGATGGGGAAGAAGAATAACCAAGGGTTTGGAAAGCAGGTCATACGAGGAAAAGATGACTGAAGGAAATAGGCATGTTCAGCTTGTGGAAAAGGTGCTTAAGAGGGGATGTGATAGCAGTCTTCAAATACTTGAAGGGCTGCCATACAGAAGAGGGAAAATGCCTTTTCTCTCTTGCCGCAGAGAGTGGGATACAAACTAATGACTTGAAGTTGCAGTAAAGTAGGTTTAGATTGGATACCAGGAAAAATGTCTTCACTCTTGGAACACTGAGGCAGTGATGTAGACTGTGTAGAGAAGCTGTGGATTCTCCATTGTTGGAGGTGTTCATGAAGAGGTTGGACAACCACTGGTCAGGGATGATCTAGGCATAGCTATGCCTAAGTTCTACCATAGGTATTTCCCATGCTTCTGGGCTTTGCTGTTTGCCTCATAGAGCTGGCAAGGAATTCCTCCCTCCCTGCTGCTACACGTGTCAGGGTTTTTTAAAGCTTTTCTCAGAAGCATTGGGTATTGGCTGCAGCCAAGGCTTGGGATTTTGACTGGAGTGTGCCAGTGTTCCTGCTGGGACTTAAAGCTGGTGGTTCCTGGCTAGAGGGTCCTGCCCTTCTACTTAGGGTCATGACTTATCGCTGTATCTTGTGATCACACCTGTGCTTCCTTCTGTCCTCATACCTTATGAAGAATCCCTTGCATTCGAAAGCTTGCTTAACTTTATCCTAACCATGCAGTTGGTCCAATAAAAAATATTGCCCACAAAATCCTTGCCTCTCCCACTATTTCTTCAGCATTTTAGAAACCATTAACCTATGAAAAGTCGCTTACTGATGCTTTCTGCCCAGGCAAGCAGCTTGTTGGAGGGAGATCTTGCAGACTTTTTGATTATGTTGCCTCAGCTGCTGAACCAGACTGCGCTCTGACTGTGCTCCGGAACCAGGCTTCCTGTGTCCTGTCCCACTTAGTTGTCCCCTCTCAATGCTAGTCATCTATCTAGTTTAGTAACCACATACAAGGGACATGTATAACCATTTTTCCTTGTCTGGGTTTCAGTTATAAATATGGGTCACTTTCAAATCTCTCCTTATTCTGAGGAGAATCAGTCTTATCAGTCAGTGTTACCTCGGTCTTAGGCCAGTCAGTCTTACCTCAGTCTTTGGGAAGACCTTTGAGAAAATTATCAAGGAGCACATCTGCAAGGGCCCAGCTTGAGAGGTAATGCTCAGGTGCAACCATCATGGGTTCATTGAGGGCAGGTCCTTCCTGACTTACCTGGTTTCTTTTTATGATCAGGTCACAAAGTCCCTTGACGAGGGTGTTGGGGTGGTTGTCGTCTTCCTGGACTTTAAGAAGGCCTTTGACATGGTTTTCCACCACATTCTCTTAAAAAAACTAGGTGACTGTGGCATTGATGCCTACACAGTCAGATTGGTGGCAAATTGGCTAGACGGTTACACCCAGAGAGTGGTGGTGGATGGATCATTTTCGACCTGGAGGGATGTAGGCAGTGGAGTTCCCCAAGGCTCGGTCCTGGGGCCTGTACTGTTCAACATCTTTATCAGCAATCTGGATGTGGGTGTGGAATGCACGCTGTCCAAATTCACTGATGACACCAAGTTGTGGGGCGAGGTGGGCACGCTGGAGGGGAGGGACAGAATCCAGCTAGATCTAGACAAATTACAGAGGTGGGCGGATGAGAATAGGATGGAATTCAACGCAGACAAGTGCAGGGTACTGCATATAGGGAGAAGGAACCAGCAACACGCCTATAAGCTGGGGAACACCCTTTTTGTCAACACGGTGGTAGAAAGGGATCTTGGAGTCATTGTTGACTCCAGGATGAACATGAGCCGCCAATGTGAGGAAGCAGCCAGTAAGGCGAACCGCACCTCCTTGTGCATCTACAGATGCATCACAAGTAGGTCCAGGGAGGTGATCCATCCCCCTCTATGTGGCATTGGTCAGGCCACAGTTGGAGTACTGTGTCCAGTTCTGGGTGCCGCACTTCAAGAGGGATGTGGCTAGAGGAGGGCCACTCGAATGGTCGAGGGGCAGCAGGTCAGGCCCTACGAGCAGGAATTGGGGGAGGCTCTGTTTCCCCGGGCACCACCCAGGGTTACTAGGAGTAATGGCCACAAATCATTGGAGAGAAGGTTCAGGCTGGACATCAGGAGACATTACTTTACAGTTAGGGCTGCCACGCTCTGGAATGGGCTCCCAAGTGAGGTGGTGCTCTCTCCTACTTCAGGGTCTTCAAGAGGAATCTGGACAGATATTTGGCTGGGGTGATATGACCCCGGTACCCGTTCCTGCCTGGGGCAGGGGGTCAGACCTGATGATCTGTTTAGGTCCCTTCTGACCATAAGCACTATGATACTATGAGACAAATGCATAGAACACAGAATCCCAAAATACCAAGGTTTCCTGCAGATCCTGGCTTTTAGGTAGAGAACAGAGGGAGGGGCTCAGACCACTTCCTGCAGGGACTGAGCCCCCCAATCCTAGTTCACACAGGGGAGCAGGGCTTCAGACGCACCTTTGAGAGCCAGTGCCTCCTTCTCAGTGTTTAGATTCACCCCATATAGGGTACTTAATTTTTCGTAGCATGTCATGTTTGACTTTTTTTCCATGTAAAGTTATTGGGTGCCACATATTACATGGAGTAAATGTTGAGTGACTGAGGCTTGCTGATAGTTTTGGTTTTTGTTTTGGTTTTTTTGGGGGGGGGCGCTACTGGCTTAGTTAGATTCTCAGCAAGATACTGCTTGTGATCCTGTCCTGAACCCATTACCAGGTGACATTACAATGAAATAATGTATAACAATGTGTGCCAGGGAGATGGCTTGAATATGATGATAAACTGAAACACCAGGAACACTTCAAAAGGAAAAAGGCAGACAAGGTTCCTTGGGTGAATTTGATATCTTTTATTAGACCAACCCAAATGGTTGGAGAATAGTTATTAAGCAAGCTTTCGGGTTCAAAAACCCTTCGTCAGGCTCAGGAAGCTGCAGCAGTTGGTGTGTGCTCTTCCTGGATGGAATGAAAAGTCCATCCAAGAAGAGCACACACCAACTGCTGCAGCTTCCTGAGCCTGACGAAGGGTTTTTGAACCCGAAAGCTTGCTTAATAACTATTCTCCAACCATTTGGGTTGGTCTAATAAAAGATATCAAATTCACCCAAGGAACCTTGTCTGCCTATATCCTTAGACCAACACGGCTACAACCTAAACCCCTCAAAAGGAAAAAGAAACTCTTTGTTTTGCAAGTTGGAAGTGATCACCTTTTATGTTGCATATTCCATTCTGTGAGCTTGTTGATTGGGTTCTTAAGTCAAGCAGCTAGGTTATTTTATAATTATAATACTATCTTTCTTTGCATTTACAGATACAAGTTATATATCTGCTTTTAAGCTGAACCATGAGTCTTGTACTACATGATCTGCTTGTTTGCTGCCATCAACTTGAAAAAGATAAAGTTACAGAGCGAAGGGTAATTCATTTCAGTATGAATGTCCGACTGTGTATGTAAAGCAATGGAATGAATACATAATACCTTTTTTTCTGAAACGTTTTCAGAAAGAAATTGAAAAGTTTAAACGACTTATCCGTGATTCTGAAACAATTCAGCAGCTGGATCGGAATTCTGATTCTAAACAAGGAAAACAACTTAACTGGGATGCTGTGTTTAGGTACTTTTGTGTCCATAGTGCCTTCATTTGTTCTCTTTCCAAATTGTCATTTTCTCCACACAGAGCAGTGCTATATTGTTTCATAGTATAGCAGGTCAACACCACCACTTTTGTACATCTGAAAATTGGAATCAGAAACTTATTTGTCTGCTTATAAAAAAAAAAATAAAAGAAAAGATGAACTGTAAATCATCTTTAAAGTATATCAATATAATTCACACAAAGAAAGTTAACTGCTGTGGTGTATTATTGATCAATTTCAGTGGATGCTAAGGGATGTCTATGTTTTAAACTGCCAGCAGCAGACTAGGTTGAACATAGTTAATTATAAATATATTTATGATTATTAATAACTTAATTTTATTACAAAGTTATAGTTTTGTAATAAATACTTCAAATGCTTCATTGTAATACAAAATTATGATCTTGTTGCCCTTATGAGAATGAAAATATGTAGTTTGTGTCTGATTTTCAGATTGCAGTTTTTTAAACATACACAGAGTATATAATTCAATAAAAAACTTTGTTTTTAAATTAATCCACTGAAGTGTAATTCATGGCCTAAAATAAATTATGCTACATGGTCTGTGAAGGCCTGTATCTTTAATACTGAGGTCTGTTTCATATATGTTGCAGATTGAGTCCTTCTTCAACTCAAACCTCCAGCGAGCCAGAGAGAACAGATCTGTGGGCTATATGATTGGCACTTATGCCTTAGTTAATCATTTCCTGACACAAACTATTTCTATTAAATTTGCTCTGACAGTATGTACTAGTGTATGAAAGCAAAATCTATATACTAGTTAAGCAGTTTTGATTCAGAAAAAGACTCAGGAGTTTGTTACTCACTTGTTTTTACAATATTCATTCTAATATTATAAAAGCCTTAGTCTGTCTGTCTGTCTATCTGTAACACCTTATTTACACTCTGATTGGTTGTCTGAAACAACCAAAGTGCTCCAAAAGCATTCCAGACAGGAGGTGATGGAGTGGGATGGGATGGTGAGACAAGCAGCGCTGGCCTCGCCCCCCTGGCCCTGCTCCCTGGAGGCAGCAGCAGCGTGGGGTGCTGGTCAAGGGGGATGACAGGGCAAGTACCCCCCGCTCCTGAGAGGCAGCAGCATGGGGTGCTGGAGGTGCAGTGCTAGCCTTGGGGGGCTCCCCCCTCATTCCGGCCTTGCTGCCGCAGGACCCCAACAAAAGCCGACAGGGAGGGGGAGGCAGCAGGGAGTGGGGGAGGAAAGGGGGGCACACAGTGACGGCGCCCCACTGCTGGGCCCTGAAAACAGCCAGGATGGGGTTGTGCACAGCCAGACATGCTGCAGCAGCAGCACGGGGTGCTGGGTGGCGGTGGCAGCCGCTGTGTGCAAGCTTCCCCACCCTGGCCCTGCTCCTGGGACATGGTGGCACGCAGCAGCGCTGTGGGTGGAGCAGCAGGGGGTGGGGAGGGCACACTGAAGTGAACTGGTGGGGAGTAGGGGCAGCGTGGGCTGGTGGGTGGCAGCACTCAGGGCCCAACCCCCCTCCTCCCCCGCCCCCCCTCAAGTATCTGCATAACTTATGTGGTTTTTGTATTTGCAAAGATTTCTGCAGACATACATCCAGAAAGAAATGGAGAGCCTCAGGCTGGCAAAACCAAATGTGTCTCTCTCAACACAAAGTTCCAGACAGAAAAAGATGCAAGAGATCGGAAGTTTAGTCAAATACTTCATCAGATGTGCCAATAAAAGTTAGTAACATATATCTAAATATAAGTCTTGATGTTTTAATGTTTTACTCTCAGGAATGAATTTTTGATCTAAACCAGATGACATACAGTTTTAATGTATACAGTGGCCATGCTTGTGAATTATTATATATCTTGAATATCTAAGTAAACATTTTCAGGTGCCCGAAGAGGGGCTGGCTGATCAAAATTGTCATTTAAGACAGCGGTCTTATGTCCTCCAGTTTTGGGATTTAGCATAGTGTTTATGTCGCTACTAATTTGTTTGCGTCTTTGAGATGCCTAGTTGGGCTGTGCAAAGCTTCAGTAGCCGATTCGATTTGGAGGAGATTCAGCCCGATTCGGCAACCAAATCTCCAAATCCAAATCAAATCAACAGACCAATTAAAAGGTCCAAATCGAATCAAAAGCCTCTGAATTGATTCGGAAAAATTTGGTGCCACTTTGGATATTTGGCCATAGACTAAACAGGCAGCAGTCCTCACCATGCTGGGCACAGCTGCTTCCAGTTGGTAAGTCTGTTGTGGGAGGAGGGGCTGAGGCTGGGGCTGGGACAAGCTACGGAGCCGGGGCGGAGGGGCACGGGACTCAGGAAGCGGGGGCAGGGGCTGCACTTGGCAGTGCTGGGAGCGGAGGCTATGCCCTGCTGCCGCTTGCCCAGACGCGACAAGAGCGCACTGCAGGTGCAGTTCGCTCTGGGCAGAAGAGGGCATAGCCCCCACTCTCAGCGCTGCCACACCCTGGCTGGGCAAGCAACACCAGCGCCACACCCTGACTGACCAAGCAGTGCCCACACCCCGGCTGGGCAAGCAGTGCCCATACCCCAGCTGGGCACAGGACTTGGGACGGGGGGCGTGGGATGTCCGTAACACTGCTGCTGCTTGCCCTGCCAGGGTTGGGGAGCAGGTGCTGCCGCTGCTTGCCCAGCTGTGGGGGGCAGCGCTGGATGCGGGCGCAGCAGCGGTGGGAGTGGGGGCTATTCCCTGCTTTAACCCAGAGCGAGGGGAGGAAGGCAGAAGGGAAGTGGCAGCAGGGCATAGCGCCTCCCTGTGCCCCTCCCCGAGTCCCACGCCTCCCCTGCCCCAGCTGGGCAAATTGTCCCAGCCCCAATCCCTCCCCTCTTCATGCCCCTTCCCTCCCTGCTCTGCCCACCACAACAGACTTACCAGCTGGAGGCAGCTGTGTCCAGCGTGGTGAGGACTGCTGCTTATTTAGTCTATGGCCGAATCTCCAAAGTGGCACTGAATCTTTGGATCCAATTTGGCCAAATCGAATCAGGACAGTGATTTGAATCTCTGAATTGAATTGCTGTTTCTCCGAATTGACCAAATCCGAAGTGAATACTTGCTGCTTCACACAGGCCTAGTGCCCAGAACTAATCACATTATTTTAGGTACGGTCCCATCAGAACCTTGTGAAAGGTGACGCTATCACTTGCCTTCAAAATAATCCTATTTGCATTTTTGTGATTGAGTTCATCACCACCCCTATGGGTTTTTCAGCTTTACTGCTCTCCAGATTTCTTCCTATGATTACATGTTTCAGTTTCTTTTCCTCTGTATTAATATGCACCTTTTCCAGTTAAATATCTCTCTAATTTCATTCTAATGTTTCTAACTACTTGGAATTCTTTTGTATTACTTTTCTGTCTTTAATATTCACAGTTTCTCACATTTAGTGTCCTCTGTAAATGTAGCCAACGTGGGTCTTATCCTCTTTCTTTCAGATCATCATCTAATACATTATTAGAAAGATGTTCTTTAAACACAAGGAGATTAAGTCAATTTGAAATTGTAGCTTAATATGTCAGGTAAAAATGGTGTACTAGGCCTGTGTTATTTTGGCTATTTTAAAAAATGCTGCAAGTCACAAGTTGCAATGACAAGACTTAAAATATGCATGGTTGCCAGAAGAGCACAGTTGAGAGAGAGGATATTGTTCCTCCTAAATAAATAAAGGATTGTTCAAAGTTCGTTAATCAGTTTGTTAACTCCAAACTTCACTTCATTATACAGTTTTCAGTTTAAAAAAAGCTCGTTTGTACCGCTGGTATTTTCTGTATAGGAGCACCCCGATTGAAATGTCAAGAGCTTCTAAATTATATCATCAAAATAGTGAGAGATGCATCAAGCTGCGCTGTTTATGGAACTGACTGTAGTAGCATGCTACTAAAGGATGTTCTTTCAGAGAGGAAATATTGGTGTGAAATATCACTACAACAGTGGTCAGGTTAGTATATATTACTCCTAAGTCTGTATACAGTATATATTTCCTACCATAAAAAAATGTATGCTTGGTGGTGGTTTATTCGTAATGCTTCTGGTACTGTACAGACACAGCATGTCAGACAGCTCCTAACCCAAACAGACAACATAGACAAAAGGCATGTGATATTCCTGTAGCACGTGCATCAGGTGGCCATGCCCTGACTCGGGGCAAGCATCTGCAGCCTGGGGAGCCCACATGGTTCCGCTTGCACACGTGTGCCATGGGAATCCCCTACAGGGATCCCTAATTGGCATATGGCAGCATGATACATGTACAATAGGAATTCCCTGCAGCAGGGTTTCCCAGATGCATATATGCAAGCTTGGGGCAGCACCTGGGGCCATTGCCTCTCACAACTGGGTCCCTGAAGCCCAGGGAGCAGTAGGGGCTCAGCCCTGAAGGACAGTGCCTGTACTGATGTCTGGAAATGCCAGTGAAGTGGATCGGTTGTGCTAGAACATCCCACTCCAAAGGCAACTCCTGTTTATAGCCTTAATGTACATTTGTATCTGGGATATTTTTGAGTGTTTGATGATGTGGTTTCTCATGCATTTAATTTACTGAGAAGTATTACTTGTATTTTGGAAGGTCCCAAGCAGTATTGGAGCCCCACTCTTATGCTCTGTACAAATGTTTTAACAAGGCAGGACCTGAAGAATTTATAGTTTGATGCAAAAAACTGAGGAAGCATTGGAAAATGGGATGTGACCTACAAACTGTATTCAGGGTTCAAGTATGCACATGGTTTCCTAGTTACTTTTCTGTGGCATGGTTTTGCCTCTAGGACAGATAACATGAAATACAGAAAAGAGGGACACCATCTAAATAAGTAAAATATGTATGCACAAAACTTGAATTTTGATTTAATACATGACTTCCCCCCCCCCCCCCCC
>NW_005843022.1:433923-445781 GCF_000455745.1 Alligator sinensis
CCAGTCAATCCAGTATCATTAGTCAGATTTATTAAAAGCATCTCATCCTGAGGAAGGATGAGAAGATGAGGGTGGTGGCCTCACAGAACTGTTTAGGGCTGGATATTGCATGCATAAATGTGAAAGAAATTGTAGAACAAATTGCACTAACTCCAAATAAAGTGCCTTGGGATTGGAGATTTCATGCTCATGAAAATAGCATGAAGAAAATACTGTGGTAGAGATTTCATCCCAATGCTCTCATCTTGTATTTATTAATATAACCATAAAATATATCACATTTTTAGCCCTACTGAAAAATGAACTTGCAATTTTTACATGAACAAAAAAGTCATAGTCTTACCATTATCAGAAAAATTCAATATTACTGAATAGCTCAGTATTGTTTTCTAGGTAGACTTGATAACACCATCTATTATTAAGGTTCTCTTTCACTTCCCATTATAAGTCATTTCGTATTAAGTTTAACTTTGCCAAACTTAAACCACCCAGTCTGCAGTTTTTCATGGTAAGTGCTTGTATCAGGTTTTTGTGTGTTTTTTCTTTTTTAAGTCTTTTTGGGGAACAAGGCAGAAACAGGTTGTTTGGCTTGTATTAAAAATACCTGGAAACCATTCTTTGAACTGGTATGGTGCCCCTATGTTTTGAATCGGGACATGGGTATACTATATTTACTCAATTATAAGATGATTTCCCCCCCCCCCCACCCCCCCCCCATTCAACATGGGGAAAATCAAGCATTGTTTTATGATCACATACAACTTACCCAAAACCAGAAATTGCACATAGCCAGCCATGAGAGGGTGCCTCAGCTCCCCTAGGCATGCAGGGTTTCTGGCTGGCCAGTGCAGGGTCACTCCAACCTGCCAGCATGTGCCTAGATGCTTTGGCACCTCTGGCTGACTGGAAACCCCACACACCGCTCAAAATACTATTCTAGTACTTTTCTTAATATCAATTAACACCTCTATCAGAACATATGAACTTTCTCTATTATTTGCAGGCGATGATGATGATATACCTCTCAAAAGTTAAGGGAGTCTTTCTCTCCAGTCACAGTTCAGGAGCAGAAAACTGGCACTGCACCATGTGAACATATTCCAAGAAAAATTACTCCAAGAAGCAGCTGACTTGTGTCCCCTCTTCCTTGTCAGCTGTTCCTCATCTTGTTTTTTGTTCATGAGCAGCTGCAAACTGGTCATCTACATGGTCATCTAAATCTCAAAAATACAGCTTACACACAGATTGGCACTCTATTTCTGAGAACCATTCACATGCATATGGCTTACACACAGATTGGCATATGCGCATGGCTGTGTGTGCAAGAATAGAGTGCCAGCCTGTGCATAAGTGGCATTTTTGGGACTTAAATGGGCATATAGACAAGCGGTTGGCAACTCTTTTTTTACAGCAGTTTGGAATGATCCAGCTGACTCTGAACCAGGCCAGTGCTAGGACACCAGGTGTTCAGCTTCTCCTCATGCTGTGGCTGGCAAAGCTCCTGTCACAACATAGGTATTGCTCCCTGCCTGGCTGTGGTGCGGGCTAAGCCTTCAGATTGCCTGGCTGTGGCAGGGCAAAGCCTCCAGACTGCCTGGCTATGGCAGGTGAAATTTTCCACTGCCTAGCCATGGTATATGCCAGGGGTGGGCAAAATGAGGCCCGCAGGACAGTTGTAGCCTGCCAGGCCATTCTATCCAGCCCTCGGGGGGGCACCTAAAAAATTTAGAAAATTAATATTTATCTGCCTCTGGCTTCCTGTCATGCGGCCCTCAGTGGCTTGCCAAAACTCAGCAAGAGGCCCTCCGCCTGAAATAATTGCTCCCCCTTGGTATAGGCAAGGCCTCCTGCTGTCAGAATAACACCAAAGCCTTCCAGTTCAATGGATTGGATCCAGTGGCTCTGTGGGCCCAGTTTAACCTGCGGGCTGTAGGTTGCCGACCCCTGATGTAGATGACAAAATCTGCTCATCCAGAAGTCCAGAAAGAGAGTAGAATGCTATCCTTAGCATTCACCTCTCTGTTAACAAAGGCAAGAGTCTAGTTTATACAATCTCAGAGCTGGAAAAAAAGAAATTAACTTTTATGCATGATGACCCTAATGAGTATGGCATTGCAACCAAATGAATATTTTCATGATCCAGCCAAAATCTTTTACTGCAAATGAATAGTGGTGCCTTTTCTGTAATTAGCTGGTTAAAATTGCATTTTCGGATTGGTGTAAGGCATAGATTTGCATACATTAAGGAAATGATGTATGATTTTGTATGATTTTTTTAATGTAAGTTTGATTTTGGATTATGCTTACAGAACTACTGACCCTGTACTGCAGATTGTATCTCAAACCTTCCAAGGAGATTAACAGAGTCTTGGTGGCTAGAATAATTCACACACTAACCAGAGGATACTGCTTCCAAACTGATGGACTAAATATCAATATGTTTTCCTTCTTTTCCAAAGCAATGCAGTGTGCAAGGTAACATTCAACATCTTACCCTATGCCTAGGTATTAAATTTCCTAGGGTAGTTTGTCCTAATTGCAGTGGGACTGAATTCTGATTCTACTCTTAGGCACTTTCTGTCTGCTCAGAATTTATGAAGAATAAATCTTTTCTATACTAATTCTTGTGTTCTGGAAAGTATTTGAATTACCTATATGCATTAGAATATAAATTAAGCCTTTTTTGTATACTACCCTTACTCAAAAAAACTATTTGTTGAGTGCTTACTTTTGATTGCAGAGACTTTACAATGGCAGAATTACTTGTTATGGTTTTAATGCTTCCTGTTAATGACAGTTGGCTTTTTGCTGTAGGCAAAGTGTTTGGTTTATGTTACAGGGAGGAGAAAAACTCTGCTGGTTTGGATCACATTCTTGCGGCAGTTAATATCTTCTGCAGTGTGTTTGCTGTGAACTGTCGTATACAAGTTTGTAAGCTGGGTGAAGAAATTCTTCCTAAGTTGCTTTATGTATGGACTCAGCATAGACCCAAAGACTCCCTGAAGGAGCTAATAATTGAGTTACTTAATCTGCAAGTTCGAATTCATCATCCAAAGGGAGCAAAAATCCAGAAAAAAGGTAAATAATAAATGATTTTCCTGATTTTGCTTTTCTAATTTTAGCACAACTCTGTGTGATAGTTTAAATTGTCCAAGCATAAAAGCGGTCACTTTCACTGGTAAACCTGGAGAATATTCATAGCATAACTATTGTGTCTCAGTAGTTTTCTGCAGTAGCTGAATTTGAGTATGAGGTATTTTTTATGATTATTAATTGTAGTACAGTGGGATAGATACTGTACAAGAAGGCACTATCTCTAGCCCAAATGGGAGAAAAACCCTTAAAGCTTGGCAGAATGGATACAACATACAAGAATGGGTAGTGTGTAGATTAGCCATTATCTTTCCATCCTGTTTGATAGATATTAAGGCTAAAAGTAGCCATTATGACCATCTAGTCATAAGCTCCACGCCAAAGAAACTTGCCATATACAGGAGGAAATATCACTGCCCTGTTTCTATTTGATATTTTCCTCTTTATAAATCCAAAGATCCTGTTTACCCACTTCGTGACATCCTTACCCTGGGAACTCACTTGCTGATCTACAGTGATCTACGCTTCCTCTTTAGTGTAACTGTTTCCCAGGATACAGTTCCACCTCTTATAATGTGATCTGTGCTCTTTGCATTGTTCAGTCTATAGTAAAATACAGCACTGATTTTTTTCCAGTATTATCTGTTTGCCTATGAGCTTGGAGTGTCGTATTGCATCTTGAAGCTGTCACACTGTAGCAAAAGGGATGCATATAGCACTAAAATATTTCTCTGTACATAGGTGCATATGAGTCAGCAAAATGGCAGAGTATCTTACACAACTTGTATGATCTGCTGATGAATGAGATAAGTCTCATTGGCAGTAGAGGAAAATATTCTTCAGGATCACGTAACATCGCTGTAAAGGAAAACTTAATTGAATTAATGGCTGATATTTGTCATCAGGTAAACTGTAATTTTTCCATATATTTTTCCAATGTAAATTTGATTTACATACTGTATGATGTTACACATGTTCCATTTTTCTATTAATAGGGCTTTATATCTTTTTTCAAGATTGCTTAATGATATTTCAGTTTCATTAGTGCCTTACCTAGCAACATTCCTTTTGACATCAACAGAACAGAGCCCACCTGTTCATGTTATAGAAAACTCTCTACTGAAAATTTGCATTAACTTGCTCCAAAATACTCCCTATTGGCAAGTGCAGTGCTGAGTTGGAGGTAGACAAAAATGTTGTAGAGGGGAAAACCTAATTAGTTCTCTGCTTAAAATTTTCTAAATTTGAAAGTTTTACATGATTATGCATTGTATATGTAAAGAAGAAAATCCTATTATTTTTCCTACATTTTTTGTAGCATTGGGGAATTCAGAAGAGAGCAAAATTGTTAGTTATTGGAGAAACCCATGCATGTTTAGTACTCTTTGCTATTTTGTGTGTAGTTAATGTACATGTTTTCTATGACAGCTTTTACAATTGAGGAATATGAATAAATGTGTTTAGGTTCTTTTGAAAATTTCAGTCTTGTTTATTTAATTGGAATGGCTGTATGAATAATAATTAGTACTGTAATTAGTAATATAATAATAATAATTAGCTCTTGTATTTCTAAACCTTGCCCTCTAAAGAGGAGGATGTAATTCTTGTGTGATCAGATTTTGGTGGCTGACTGTACAAGTAGATTGACAGGCCTCTATGAGTGTCAGTGTTAAAGGCCACTAATGGTCTTTAAAGTTTATGAAGAAAATTAAGGAGGAGATGGAAAAGTTTTTCATATGTCTTTAAGGAGAGTGAAACTTGATTAGTCTCACTTGGCTTTTAGTAGAAGGTGGACATTTGTTTGCCTGTATTAACTAGTACTTTTTAATACCTCTTTTGCAAAGGTTTTTACTGAAGACACCAAAGTCCTGGAGATCAGCCAGCCATATGCCATTACACAGAGAGAGGCTGGTGATGGAACTGCACCAAGCAAACGCAGGAGGATTGAACTGGGATGGGAAGTAATTCGAGGCAGTCTTCAGAGATCACAGAATGATTTTGATGTCATACCTTGGTAAAGACACCTACATTTTTTTAATCTGGCATGGAAATCAGTATAATTAGCTTATTGATAGTGTTATTTTGTAAGCTATGGGGCATGAATTTCTAAATTTTACACTGAATTTTCCTACTGAATACCTTGTGCTGAGGAGGGGAGGTGTTCATGTCAGAATGATTAGCATGGGTTAGATAACTAAATAGTGCACACGGGGATGTTGTCATGGAATCAGAGCAGTGTTTCCGTAGCACTTGAAAAATCATGAGCCATGTCCTTTTCCTTGCTTTATATGTTTAAGTCCAGTACTGAAATAATAGTGAGAAGTAATAACTTTCACACACTTTTACTTCTGTGGCTAACATGTCAGTATGTAAATAACATGTATTACTGAAATAAGAATACAACTACTGGCTTTCCTGTGCAGGGTAGTGGAATGAGTTGTGTTAAGCATTAATGACCCATGGTGAGATTCTCATCCCAGCCCTTGTTTCTCCATAGCAGGACTGGAGCAGTGTATAGCAGACCTGAAAGCCCATAACGAATAGGAAGGATTTCTTGATTTAGTCCCTGTAGAAAACAGCCGCATGTCTGCCTTGTGTGAAAGGTCCCTTTGCAAGCTCTTGATGTAGGAATGTACTGGGCAGGGCATCATGCTGTGGGAATTATGAATAGTTCTACAGCTATTGCAGCTTCATGATGCTGTTGTAACTTAGACAGGCCTCTAGCTAAATTATGCTAGGAGCTTCTCCAACTTCTTCCTATCCTGGAAATGCCCCAAAATTAGAATATAAAAGTGACTTCAAGTCACATTAGTCTTTGGCTTCCCTTGCATCATAAAGTCTCATCCCTAGTACTTTACTTTGTTCAAATCAGATGCAAGTTTTAAAATGAAACAAGTTGAGATAATCTTTCATAATACAGTTTGTGTTTAACAGAGTCCTAATTAGAGCACCAGACCTGTTAGAGGTCAGACTAAAAGTACTGAATCAAAATAAGTCTGGATTTTTGTTTTTGTTTTGTTTTTTTAATTATCAGATACATTTTACAGGCAACATAAATGTTTCTATAGTTTTTCATATGTCAGTGAAAATGGTTATTTTTAGACAGATAAACTTAAAAACAGGGTAACTTTTTCAGAAGTTCTAAAAGTGACTAAAATACCTGAGTCCTGTTTTGAAGTCATAAATCAGCTCGTAGGTCCCAGTGAGAACCAGAAGTGTTTGAATCCCAAATAATGCAATATTGAATTTATTTCAGGTTTTGACTCTGTTGCTTTTTTTAATCAAAACTGTAACAAACAAACAGAACAGAGTTACAAATAAATTGGATTTTTAAGGTAGTCAAAGAAATGTAATAACAGTGGAAGGTGTTAGGCTAATATTAATTTATTAGCAAAAAATGTTGGATATAATATAATGTGATGCCTACTTAGGTGATAAGGTTTATCTGTTGAGTATTGCTATTACATTCTTACTTTTATTACAGGTATGTCACCAAGAATGCTCAAATATTCACAAAATCCTTGTCTCTGTTAGAACCTCACTTTCTCTTCAAAAGCTAGTATCTCCTTTCTCTCCCCTTAAGCAGTTTAATCTGTAGCTTAATGGCTTTATAAAGCAACTTATTTATTATCCTTTCTTCATGTAACTGTTTGAGAAAGCTAACTTTCCATATTGTGGACATTCAGTGATGTAGTCCCTTATAGGTTAAATCTGTTCAGTTCACCACTACAGTTAGGCTTTATTTTATTATTTATTTTTTTTCTCTTTTGAATTCAGACTCTCTGTGCTTGACCACTGTACCATGATAATTAGCCTTTGTTTACCAGTTGAGGGGACAGCATTAGGCTTGCTGTATTCTACAACCAAGAGAAGGGGGTAGAACAGGGGCAGGCAATTATTTTGGGCAGAGGGCCGCTTACTGAGTTTTGGCAAGCCATCGAGGGCCGCATGACTGGCAGCCCAGGGCAGATGCATATTAATTTTTTAAATTTTTTAGGGGCCCCACAGGCTAGATAGAATGACCTGGCGGGCCACATCTGGCCCCCCAGACCGCATTTTGCCCTAAGAATGTAGTCTTAGGTACCCAAGTTGTGTTGTGAATCCCAGTTTGGAAGCTGCGTGTCCAAAAGACAGGTATGGCAATGTGCAGTGTTGGGTTTAGACCTACCTGACAAATCTTGCAAAACATAAGCAGGGTGTGTAATATTGGACAGGCTTTTTCTAATTATTTGGAAATGGCAGTGTCACCAGTATCTGAATAAGATATTCTGAACATCTTTGTGATCATAGTTAAAATATCTTAAAATAGAAGTAAAAACAATTTTCTAAAATGCTTTTCAACACAGAAAGCAGACAAGGTTCTTTGGGCAAATCCAATATCTTTTATTAGACCAACTCAAATAGTTGGTCTAATAAATATACATCCCTTTCAACACACAATAAATTTCTGTATATTTCAGATTGATTGTTTCATTTTCTGTTTTCAAGGTTACAGATTGCAACTCGATTGATATCGAAGTATCCTATGAGTCTTCCTACAAATGAACTACCTCTCTTACTCACTATACTGCACCAGCTACTGCCTCAGCAACGACGAGGGGAACGGACCCCCTATGTGCTCAGGTGCCTTGCAGAGGTTGCTCTCTGTCAGAACCAGAAAAGTGATTTGAAAAGCTCACTGAATTTGGAGCTGCAGAGAATCTGGACAAAAATTTGGTCTCTTACAGTTCGCAGCATAAGTTTTCAGCAAATTGAAACAGAAAGCTTTGGGTTACTTAGAGCCATAATTCAAGGAAACCTGGTTGTATTAGACAGAGAACTCTGGAAGATGTTTTTGGGATCTGCATGCAAGCCTTCAAGGTAAGGTTGAAGTCAAATATAATGTCTTATGTCTCCGATTCAGATCAATCCAGTTGTTTTTCCTCCATGAGCAAAAATGCAGTTTTTGTTACTCAAAAGGTAGGTCAGGGAGGCACGCGGAGACTAACTGATTCAGGAAGGCATGAGCTTTTGTAGGCAACAACCTTTGTCAGATGCTGCCTATAAAAAAATTAATAAATAAAAAAAAGCTCATGTGTCTCTTAACCAGTTGGTCTCAGAGGTTCCACCCTCCCCTACCTTCTGCCTGACTTCAGACTAACATGGCTACATTTGTTATCACAGCTATATTTTAGTTTTAAAGAGCTGTCTACATTTAAGCTATAACTTCTTGAAAAGTGCATTTTAACTTGGTTTAAGTTTGAAAGTTGAAAAGGAAACTTCCTAAAAACAAAAGCAATTGGTTACAGACAGGGGGGACAAGGCTGAACTCCTTAATGAGTTCTTTGCCTCAGAGTTTCTAAACAAGGGGCAAAACAAGTTTCACAATGGGATTGTAGAGAGACAGCAGCAGGGTGCCAGACCACCAAGCATTGACCCTGAGATAGCGCAGAGCCACTTGGAAGGACTGGATGTGTTTAAGTCGGCAGTCCTGGATGAGCTCCATCCGAGGGTACTGAAGGCACTGGCTGATGTCAATGCACAGCCACTGGCAAGAATATTTAAGCACTCGTGGCACACGGGCCAGGTCCCGGAGGGCTGGAAAAGGGCCAATGTAGTCCCTATTTTCAAGAAGGGGAGGAAGGAGGATCTAAGCAACTACAGGCCAATCAGTCTCACCTCCATCCTTGGTAAAGTCTTTGAAAAGATTATTAAGGCTCACATATGCGAGAGCCCAGCAGGAAAAATTATGCTGAGGGGAAACCAGCACGGGTTCATAGTAGGTAGATCATGCCTGACTAATCTAGTCTCTTTGTATGACCAAGTTACAAAACACCTGGACTCAGGAGTAGGGGTAGATATCGTTTACTTAGACTTTAGGAAGGCCTTCGATACGGTATCTCACCCCATACTGGTGAAGAAATTAAGAGGCTGTGACTTGGATGATTACACAGTCCAGTGGGTGGCAAATTGGCTAGAGGATCATACCCGGAGAGTGGTGGTGGACGGGTTGGTATCAACCTAGAAGGACATGGGCAGTGGGGTCCCGCAGGGCTCAGTCCTTGGACCGACACTCTTCTATGTCTTCATCAGTGACTTGGACAAGGGAGTGAAGTGTACTCTGTCCAAGGTTGCGGATGATACAAAACTGTGGGCAGAAGTGGACACGCCGGAGGGCAGGGAACAACTATAGGCAGACCTGGACAGGTTGGACAAATGGGCAAAAAACAATAGAATGCGATTTAACAAGGAGAAATGCAAAGTGCTGCACCTAGGGTGGAAAAATATTCAGCACACCTGCTGCCTAGGAAATGACCTGCTCGGCAGCACAGAAGCGGAAAGGGATCTCGGAGCCCTAGTGGACTCCAAGATGAACATGAGTCATCAGTGTGACAAAGTCATCAGCAAAGCTAACTGCACTTTATTGTGCATCAGCAGATGCATGACGAACAGAGCCAAGGAGGTGATACTTCCCCTCTATCGGGTGCTGGTCAGACCACAGTTGGAATACTGCATCCAGTTTTGGGTGCCACACTTTAAGAGGGATGTGGATAACCTGGAGAGGGTCCAGAGAAGGGCTGCTTGTATGGTTAAGGGCTTGCAGGCCAAGCCCTACGAGGAGAGACTAGAGCACCTGGACCTCTTCAGCCTCCGCAAGAGAAGGTTGACAGGCGACCTTGTGGCTGCCTATAAATTCATCATGGGGGCACAGAAGGGAATTGATGAGGCTCTATTCACCAAGGCGCTCCTGGGGGTTACAAGAAATAATGGCCATAAACTAGCAGAGAGCAGATTTAGATTGGACATTAGGAAGAACTTCTTCATGGTTAGAGTGGCCAAAATCTGGAATGGGCTCCCAAGGGAGGTGGTGCTCTCCCCTACCCTGGGGGTCTTCAAGAGGAGGTTATATAGGCATCTGGCCGGGGTCATCTTAACCCAGCACACTTTCCTGCCTATGCAGGGGGTCGGACTTGATGATCTATTGAGGTCCCTTCTGACCCTAACATCTATGAATCTGTGAAAATCTGGCTACAATTGATTCATTCTGGGTGTTTAAAACAACGTGAAGCATCTGTTCTCATCTCCTTGTAATCTCACTTCAGAGCGCTTCAAATCTAGAATAATGAATGTTTAATAGTCAGGCTTATAATTATTATTTGTGACATTTAGAGCTGCCTAAACTGCATAAATACAGATTGAGCCTACCTCTCAGTGCTGGCCACTGAATGTAAATCAGATTGCTATTTCCTCAAGTTACCCTGTGTTCTGTTCTGTTCTAGTCCGGCTGCATGTTGTTTGGCTTCAGTGATGACTGCCTGTGTTGTACCAGAAACATTGGAAGTAGGAAAAGTGCAGAATAATTGTGAAGGAAATACAGGTTACCTATTAAAAGAAGCAATAATGAAATGGCTACTATTCTGCCATTTGGAGGAGGTGATGGATGACTGTATGGAACCATCTCCTGTACTGTGCAGGTAATAACTTTTGGAGCATAACCTTACCCTATGAATAATATCAAACTATAACATATAAATTCAGGCAGGGAGAAACAAAATATTAGAGTAGTTATGTGTTGCTAATGTTTTGGTACAGTTTATATAGCTGTGTTAACTTTCTGCAATGTGTCACAAATGTTTTGGGGGGCAATTCAATTAATTTTTTTTACCCTGAATATAAAAAAATGCTTTATAAATATTAGAAATGAAAATTCTTTGCACATTTTACAGCTAGAATTTTCTGACTTGATATCTCCATTTTTGCATTGACTAGAATCAAATTAAACTTCAAAAACAAGTAATAATATAATATAATGTATACTTTTACTCCTCAGTGTAACTGATGGGTTATACCCCAAGTTTCCATGTGTTCAGATAGCCTCAAACCAGACATGCATTTTAATGTTTCTCAGTATTTTGAACATTAGCTTAAGCTGTGATGTTCTTATACGTGACCAGGGATTCGTGTTTTCCGTTTCCCATGGAAAAATAGCGAGAACCTTGGATTTCCCGGTTTAATCGGAGAAAATGCAGATTTTCCCTTTTAGCAGGGAAACCTGCAGATTTCCCACGTTTGCAAAGAGCTCCGCAGGCTGTCTGAGTTCCAGCCTTCAAAGCTGTTTGCAAAAGGGGCAGGAAAGCCCCAGCCAGGCCCAGAGTGGGAGGGAGAGAGAGGGAAAGGGCAGGACCTGACACTTTCACTTACTGGAGGCTGCCTCAGGAGGATCAGTCTTCTTCATTCCTGGAGGTAAGTGGGGCTTGGGGGTTGTGGGGTAGGGCTAGTGGGGAAGCTGACTGGGGGCTGAGGGAGCGAGGATGTGTTGGGGGAAGACATGGAGTGCCTGCCGGCCAGTGGGCCCTCCTGGTGGGACTTTCCCCTCCCTTAGCCTGGTGGGGGGGCGGAACAGAGCGTGCCCTAGGGCGCAGTGGCAGAGGGGCCAGGGGCACTGCCACCCCCCCATCTCAGCTCATTCTGTGACAGGAGGGGGCGAGGGCAGCAGTGCCCGGCCGGGGGGAAGGGGAGCTCGCATACGGTGACTGCCGCCACTGCTGCTACACCTTGCACCACTTGCCTGCAGCCGGCAGTGGAAAAGCTGCATGGCACGCAGGGTGCGGTGGTGTGGCATCAGCCACCACATGTGAGCCCTCCCTCTGCCCTCCCCCCCAGCTGAGTAGGCATGTGAGGCCCACAGTGGGGCACTGCTGCCCTCACCCCTGCTCCCGGCAAGCAGCATGGGGCATGGTGGTGGCAGTGCAGTGGTGCTGGCAGCCGCCGCCCCCTCAGAAACC
>NW_005843022.1:445809-462305 GCF_000455745.1 Alligator sinensis
CGCCCGCAACAGTGTGGTGGCCACTGCATGCCAGTACCACTGCATTGCTGCCACCACACCCCGCGCCACTTGCCTAGAGCAGGGGCAGGGGGTTGAGTGTAGCAGTGCCCCTCTGAGAACTGCACGTGCCCACCTGGCCGGAGAGGAGCAGGGGCTCACGCGTGGTGGCAGCTGTGTGGTGGTGGTAGTGGCTGCTGCATGCATCCTCCCTTCCCAGGCAGTATGTGTAAGGCCTGCAGGGGGGCACTGCTGCCCTTACCTCTCCCAGCCCTGCTCCTGGGAGCGGGCATAGAGTGGGGTAGGGGACGGGGGGGCACCATCGTGTGTCACGTGGAGCCGGCAGTGCCCCTCGCCCCTCCACTGCCACGGCCCAGGTCGCGCTCTATTCCCCACTACACACCTGTTCACCTGCCTGGGCTGAGAGTGGGGAAGGTGTTGGGGGAAAGCCCCACCAGGAGTGCCTGCCAGCAGGTAGGCACTCCATGTCTTCCCCCAATGCATCCTCACTCTCTCAGCCCCCAGCCAGCTTCCCCCCCAGCAGTGGTGGTTGCGTGGTGGCAGCTGCCATGTGCGAGCTTTCCCCATCACTGACCAGGCGGTGCGTTTTGTGGCCTGCAGAGGGGCACCACTACCCTTGCCCCCACCCCTTCTGGGAGCAGGCACAGAGATGCACTCCTCCCCCATTCTCAATCTGCGCCCCCAACCGCTTCCTTTCCCCCGTCCCCCCACACACATCTACCTGCTGGGGTGTGTTTGTATGTGTGTGTGTGTGTTTGTCTGTGCCTGTGTATGTAGGGCTGGGGGGCTGTTTGCAGGGAGTAAGGGGCACAAGCTGGCCTGGGTTGGGGGTGGGGGCTTTAATTTTTATCACAGATTTTGGGTTTTTTATCAGAGAATTTGTGATTTTTTTTTATTACTATTTTTTTTTAATCATGATAAACCAGGATGACATAAGTACGCTATTTGGTTATATAGCATCTTTTTATCTGAGGAATCTTTTTATCAGGGGTGACCACCAGTATCTGGGGGAACGTTTGTTCACCAGAGCGCCCCAAGGGATGACGAGGTTGAATGGTCACAAACTACTACAAGATCGTTTCAGGCTGGACATAAGGAAGAATTTCTTTACTGTCCGAGCCCCCAAGGTCTGGAACAGCCTGCCACCGGAGGTGGTTCAAGCGCCTTCATTGAACACCTTCAAGATGAAACTGGATGCTTATCTTGCTGGGATCCTATGACCCCAGCTGACTTCCTGCCCTTTGGGCAGGGGGCTGGACTCGATGATCTTCCGAGGTCCCTTCTAGCCCTAATGTCTATGAAATCTATGAATACAAAATACTGTAAAAGTATTATTAAAACTGGTAGCATGTCTGAATAAACCGAGACAGGTGGTAACTTCCCTAAGGTCATATAGAGAAACACAAAACTCTTGGTTCAGAGGTGAAATTTTTTATTAGACCAGCTACTTTTTAGTTGGCCTAATAAAAGATTTCACCTCTAAACCAAGAGTTTTGTGTTTCTTTTTCTCAGACCAGCATGGCTATAAAATAGATCTCTAAGGTCATATACTAAGTCTTATATTAAATATATGCAGAATTCAGAATGCACTTAGCCCTGTGCTCTAATGTACAATAAGAAAGTTAGATATGAAGTTAGTCCTGATTAGCGAAGTGTAGCGATGTTTCTCACATGAATTTTGCCTCTGCTTGAAAGCAACCCTAAGTTTTCTTGTCTTTACAGTGATTTCCCTCATCTAGTGCTGCAGAAAATTCTTGTGAGCCTTACTATGAAGAACTGTAGAGCTGCAATGACTTTTTTTCAAAATGTTACGAAATGGTATGTTTAATATTTGTCGTAAATAGATACTTATGATCCTTAGTACCAATATTTGTAGGGGAGAACTCCATGTTTTTTCTGAGCTACTCATCCTCAGGCTGAGCCACTTCACTGTTAAAATGTTCCTTGCATTATCTCTGATGGAAGACTCCATTCCTTATGACTGTCATGTCAGTCTGGAGATCCAGGCCCTGTCTAGGGGCAGACATTGCACATAAACCGGTTTAAGTGATCGGAAACTGGTTTAAACCTGTAACAGAACAGATGTTCAGTGCACATAAACCAGTTTGAAAATGGCTGAAACCAGTTTGAGAGAAACCTGGTTGAATGTAGAACCAGACTTAACTGATTTGCATCAAACTGGTTTATACAATGTCTGTCCCAGACCCCTTGCTGTTTTAAGATAAACCAGACTCCCCCAGGATCCCGGCATGCTCTCTTGGTTTGGTGGAGCTCTCTGCTTCACAGCAAAGCTGGCCCCTCCCCTCTGTTCCCTGGCTGGAGCCCTGCAGAGACTGCAGACATATACCTGGCTTCCCCCTGCTCCCCACCTCCCCTCCCCACTCCTTTCTAAGCAGGGAGTGCTTGGTTCCCTCTGCCTTACACAGACACCTCTCAGCATTAGCTAGCAGACCACATGCTGGCTACAGTCTGTGCTGTGGCAGACGGGACAAAGACAGAATCAACAGGTAGCTGGTAATGTCCCTTTGTTGTTTTCTTGAGCTGATAAACACTGAATTAGGGGCGATAAACACTGTGTTATCAATTCCCTGCTGGGCTGGTCAGAAGTGGGGACGGGAACCCCTCCCTAATCAGCGTGTCCTGCCGAGGTGTGGCCACGCCCTTCTCAGTTCAGCACTGTTTAAGCGAACGGAGGGCTGCTGTAGTGTCCCCCAGCTTCTAGGTTGAGCCATGTCTCAGATGTCTGTGCAGTTACAAACTGATTCAGCCTAGCCAGGTTAGACTAACCTGCAAAGATTTAATCAATTCCATCTCAAGCTTTTTGAATGTCTGTCCCTAGCCCCTGGGGTCTTCCTATGCCCATGCCACAGGTTTTTGTCAGATGTAATCTCTGATTTCCAGTTAAGCCAATCTGTGAACCTACTTGTGTTTTCCCCCAAATCCCAGTTTCCTCTGGGAGATGAGGCTATGTTATTGAGGAGCTAAGAATGCCAGTGCTCAGTCAGTTTCTGCCCAGAAACTGTCCCAGTGTATTGAATTTGCACGCTATTTGAGAAGTAGCTGACAGCTCTGTACCAAGTAGATGTTGGGGGATATTCCACCTAGTTTAAGGCAGCCTGTTTCAGGTGGAAACAGGCTGCCTTGTGGGAACGAGTGGCATGGGGCCAGTAAAGTTACTATATTAAATTGGTCAGTACATGCTTATATGCAGGATTATTCTCTGGATTTAGCCTTTGGTCACCTGTTCAATTTAGAGCAGCAGTCTTGCAGTCTTTAAGTAAGTTTATCCTTTAGATTTGGAGACAGCTAATCAACTTTTGTGCTAATCAGTGTAGGCAGTCCTTTAGAGTAACTGGTTTTGACAACTGCAGATTTTTTTAAATGATTTCCTCCATGGATCCACACTGTTGGTTCTTCTTTCCTTTGTATCTGTAGTCTTAGAATAGATCCACAGTTTTTGAGGAAGGAGCACCCAGGGTGCTCAGCCTCCAGCCTGCGGGCCAGATCCAGCCCACAGAACAATGTCATGTAGCCCACAGTGGACCTCAGGTCTAAAAAATTGGCAGCCGAGGAGCGGTGGTAATATTAATTGCCGCTTCCCCAGATTTCCAGACTCAGGGAGAGCCCTGTTGGTTGATAGTATGGACCAATGCGCCAGATCAGGTATAGGACAGGATCTGGGCAGCTCAGGACCTGCCAACACAGACTGGCCCCATGCCATTCATTCAGCCCACAGTCCTGAAAGGTTGAGCACCACTGAGCTAGACACTTTTCCAGTTGCCTCCCTTTTTATACCCACCAGTAGAATAGAGTATGTGAAGATTTAAATTACATTTAAAAGTAGTAAATGACAAACAGAACCTTGCTGAACACTGTTTTCCAGGATGTTCCAATTTCACACACTACAGTTTGTTCACACATTTTGCTTACAGTGCAGCCATCCAGGAAATCAGCTGAGACTCAGGTTAAATGGCAATATTCAATATTTCAAATTTTTAGACCTCCTGAGTAGCACTATGGGCTACATGACGTTGTTCTGGGACTGGATCTGGCCCACAGACTGGAGGCTGAGCACCCTGGGTGCTTTTTCCTCAAAAATCATGGATCTATTCTAAGACTACAGATTCTCTTTATGAACAGTGTGAAAGTTTAGCCATTGATTGGAAGTATGAAAAACTATTTTATTTTATTCCTATGCACGTTGCTTGTATTTAAGCAGTGGTTTCAAAGGCTGCAGGTAGTGTCATAGTAGGAGTAACTTTTTTTTTTTTAAGTGTTCAACATACACAAGGAGAAGTTGGGTTTTCAGAAGTTGAAGAGCTATATCTACAAACAACTTTTGATGACATGTCCATTTTCGCCAGCCATACAGTGAATGCTGCAGATAAAAACTTGCCCAATTTAAGACTCTCTGTCAACCAAGACCTTAGAGAAACACTGGAGCGCTATCTTTTAGTGGTATCAGAACAGCTTTCAAATATCTGTTCTTCTGAGGTGAGTTAGAAATGAGTGTTGAAGTCCCACATCTTTGTACTGCTGATACCTGTATTTTCAGGTTACTTCAGCAGTTTTCTTTTTAAAATTGAATTGCAAACAATTTTTGATGGTTGTTACCAGCACCTCTGTGCTAGTGTGAAATATTTCTCTGTGATATAGTCCATAATACATTTAGCTCTCCAGAAAAGTTGCATAGAAATTATTATATAATACAAAATATAGAGATATGAACAACATTACTGATTAAACTATTTTTTTCTACTTATAGTTTTCATCCTCCTTAATCAGTCATTTTTAAAGTACCTAATTACATTATAAAGTGAGATCCTAACCTCATTTTGTTGACAAAATTCTCATTAATATCAATGTAGTCAAGATTCACCCAAGTGTTGTACATTATCTTGTGTAGGGGGAAAAAGGGTTTTGAAGGGTTTTGAACATTTCCATTCCTTCAACAAGGTGGGAATGGTAGTATCATATTGGTATTCCTCTGGGAGCTTGCTGCTAAGCTTTGGAAAATAGAGGGAGACAGTAGTGTTAACCAGAGATTAGAGGAAAGGACTGAGAATCCTGAGTTGTAAGTTTTATTCTGCCAGTGAACTTTGGAAAACAACATAGTTACCATGCCCCTCCAAGTTTAGGTGTCGATAAAAAGACTTACCTATAAAAGCCTCACTATTATACTCCTATAGAGTGCTTGAAGGTCTTTTATTGAAAGACTGTATTTTAGAAGTACAGTATTCATTTTAAGTTTTTATATAATTAAGAAGAATTCAAGAATGCTGTGTGCTACTGAAATACATTTTAATGTAAAATTTATTTATATGTAATTTATTTCAAGCTTAGTACTGCAGAACACCTTGTCCGAGGTGCCAGTCTCTTGACTGGTGTTCTTGGCTGCTATTGCCATATTGGCACAATAACTGAAGAGGATGCCTGTAAGTCGGATTTATTTCAGAAAGCTAAAGTAAGTAGCAACTTTTAACTGTAAAATGATTAATATAATTATAAGGAGAAAAACTTTATATTTTCAGCTCACAAAAAAATTGGTTCCACTGATTTCTACTTTTAACGAATCACTGTAGTGGCAGACTTCAATATGTACCAAATATACTATGAGGGGCTAGGTTTTATGCTTTTACTAAAACAAATTTTCTGAAATTAAACAGACAAAACTAACATTGTTTCAGTGCACCAATAGGCCTTCTCTTATTTAAAGTTGAAGCTATTCTAAACATGTATCATGTCTCTTCTTCATTATGAGAAACCTCATTATCAGGAACCAGAGGGCCAAGGAGTCCATTAGGATAGTGGAGCACTTAAGTGGAGCACTTAACATCTAGGTTTTTCAGATTCTTGTTGCTAAAGAATGAAAGTCACAGAACATATTTTTGATATCTTTAGTTACTTGGTGATCCAGTTTTAGTTCTAGTAGATACATATACAGATTAAGCCACAGTCACAAACAAAATTATTTAAATCTTTTGTCCAAAGCCTGAGCAAAGGTCAAGGACTTACTTAATGAATATGGAGACTGAATGGCCTTTACCACTAGTTGTGGATCAGCATTCAAGTACAATATCATGTCATTGGTTCTTTGGATAAATCTGATATCTTTTATTAGACCAGCTCAAATAGTTGGAAAAATTCTTCTTTGCAGGCTTTTGGGTATAAATACCCTTCTTCAGGCTGAGGAAGTATCACAAAGGGTATTTATACCCAAAAGCTTGCTAAAAAGAATTTTTCCAACTATTTGAGCAGGTCTAATAAAAGATATCAGATTTATCCAAAGAACCTTGTCTGCTTGTGTCCTTAGACCAACACAGCTACAGCCTACACCACCATATTATGTCATTGTCTTTTTCTTTTATGACTAGAGAATTTGAGTTTCAATCTGGTCTTTGTGGTCAGTTTGACACTTTGGAAACAACTCTTGTGTAAAAATAAAAGATAAAAGAAACCTTTCATTGAAAAAATCAACTAACTTAAATCCTGAATACTGGGACTTAAACATGTATTGGAACCACATGTCCTTATGTCCACACATGTATGCAATTATGTAAAAGCAGTATGTGATTGAGGAATTTCTACTACACTGGATTTGTATTTTTTTTAATAGACCCTCATGCATTATGTTGGAGAAAGCATTTTTCAGTCTAAAAGTAAACTAAATGAAGATTCAAGGATTATTTCATTGAGGAATTTGATAACACACTGTTCCAACTGCTTATGTAACTGTACCAAGGTAGGGTATCTAAATTAGTTGTTCTGGTTGTATTTTATTCTATAATGTCATGTGTAACCTAATTGTAACTTTTAAAAAGCAATCATAATGTATTTTTAAAGTTCTAAGATCTATTTATGACATATAAATTTAGTGATGTACATTTTCTGTAGAAGCTTTTAGAAATCTAAGGTTGCATGGTTAAATCAAGATATGCCAATTATATACATACACATAATTTTCAATCTGCTTCCTTGTGTGTATGTGTTATAATACAGTCTTAATACACAACCGTATGCTGTTTCTCAAAATCAATACAATATACTTTTTTTCCTATAACCTTAAATATGTACTTATATTACAAGTTTTTTACACTTGCATACATTTCATTATTCTAATTGATTGGATTTACTTTTCTAACTGTTTTTTTCTGCAAGTTCTCTGGTCTTTAAGCCATGCATTTTGTACTCTGTTCTCGTCAGCCAGCAGAATTTCTTTCTTAGGTAAAGTTTAAAGAACTGAGCAAGTGGTTATGAATTTAACTAACTCAAGTGATTTGTACATGTTAGGGCCCTGACAGATGTTATCTTTATGTAATACGCAACATGACGCATTCAACCAGTTTGTGACACCATAAAATGGAAAACCAGCCATAAAGATGTTCCATTTTACATGCCTTCCATTGTATGCAGAACATCTTTGTGGCTAGTTTTCCATTTTATGGTGTCACAAACTGGTTGAATGTGTCGTGTTGTATATTAAGTAAATGTAATGTCTGTTGACAATAAGCTTATTGTTAGCACATGCGGGGACTGCCCTGAGTCTAGAACTGGGTGGGTAGCTTTGGGCCTCTCCATGACCTAGCAGGTTTGTTCTCTTGCCCTGCTGCTCCTACACATGCAGGTCGTGCAGTTTTGGCAGGTTGCACAATTTTGATATAGGTCATAAAAGTCCTCAGAACCAACTCCCATGAGCCTTAGCAAGCCTTTAGATTTGCTCCATACTTAATTTAGACTAGGAGTACATTTTACTAGATATTTCTAATAGCTATGACTAATAGACTGTCTGAAGTATGTAGATTATGATACAGCATTGCAAGTTATTACAGCGGGGCAGGCAATTATTTTGGGTAGAGGGCCAATTACTGAGTTTTGGCAAGCCATCGAGGGCCACATGACAGGCAGCCCAGGGCAGATTAATATTAATTTTCTAAATTTTTGGGGGCCCCATGGGCCAGATAGAATAGCCTGGTGGGCTGCATCTGGCCCCCGGTCTGCATTTTGCCCGCCCCTGTATTACAGGCATTTTTTAAGGTATAGAAAAGTTGGATGGTGTATTATTTGAGACATGATGGCAGTTGGTACAAATTGGAAAAGTACTAAATTAAAAACCCAGGAGACAACACAGTGGAAAGAAATTCTGTCTTTAGACTATCACGGACCATTATTTAAGACTTATGGTCAGGTCATTAAATAAATAAACTATGCTAATGTGATTCAGCTGAGAATCTTGCCTAAAGTGTTCATGAAATGAGATCATAGTATTGTGTCACTAGAGAGAAGAGTGTGATTGAGCATTGAATCTTAGGGTGGAAACATGTCACCTTACATTGCCTTTGTGTTGCCATAAGAATTTTTATGGCAGCAAAAAGGCGAAGAAGGCTTAGGTCCACGTGCCTGATTATACTACAAATGCCCCAAATTTGTGGTTGGGACAAAGGTGGTATGAATTTGTGCTGCTACTTAGTGGTGGCCTTGTATTTTCTTTGTGATGGGAGAGCTTGGGCAGCCCAGAGCTGCCTACACTCCAGGTACCCTGAGCAGGTGTTCTGGGAGCATAAGGCGCCCCAGTCCTGCACACCTCAGAAATTCCCATGCAAAATTGACTCCTCCAGCCCCAGAAGCGCCTTCCCAACTTTTCTCTCTGACAGAGATTCATTCAGGGTAATCCCAGGACATTTCTCTATAAATGGGGAAAAATGGGGTTTCCCACTTGCACAGACATGCTGCTAGATTCTCTGGGATGTGTCTATAAGCAAGAAAGCTGGAGTTTCCCTGCTTAGAGACGCATCTCCCAGAGAGCTGCATTTTTATTAATCTCTGTTTCATGTATTCACAGGATGGGATAAATCCAGTTCTTTGCTAAGAACAAAATAACATGATGCATGCTATGATAACCGGCCTTTTGTTTTTCACGTTTTATTTTTGACAGAGCAGTCCAAGTAAGGTCTTATCTGGCTTATTCCAGTGTTTGTTAACATCAAAGCTGATGAATGATCTTGTAGATATTTGCAAACATCTAGTAAGTATATTTCTCAGTATTTCTAAGTGTTACATTTGGTAACATTTATACAGCATATATAACTTGGAGGCAAAACAAATGAGATTTCTATTTCTGCAAAGAAATAGGAATTAAAAATATATAAAATTTTAAGAATATTTCAACTCGAAATGTTTAATAGGTTCATAGTTTCATAGTTGGTAGGGTCGGAAGGGAGCTGAGCAGATCATCAAGTCCGACCCCCTGCCATGGCAGGAAAAAGTACTGGGGTCAAACAATGTATGATAATGTATGTTTGTAAACTGGGAGAGGAAGACAATGCTATATCATAGTGCTTGCAAAATAAATATTCACAAAAGTAAAAACTTCTGTAGTAGTGAGATTGGTGCTCCTGCTACTGGTAGAGAAAACAGGCTGCAGGTGAGGCAGAGGGCAATCAAGGGAGCCACATGACTCAAAAGGGGCTGGGCTTGCAGAATATAAGACCAGGACTTGACCTGGGTAGTCAGTCTAGTCCTGCAGGCCATGGAGGGAAGAGCTTCTGAGCTGGCATTAGGGGGAGCCTCTGATAAAGCATCCCAACCACTTGGGGTAAGACAGCCTTAGGGAAAACACCAGTGGTTTAGGGATTGAGTCTTTAGGGGCCGTAGAGGTCTCAATTGGCCTAGGAGCAGGGCCAGGACCCGAGGGATAGGGGGAAAGGCCAAGGAGCAAGGCCACAGCTGCAGAATAATGAGAGCAGGCAGGGTTGTGGACTCATAGCCCGTGAGGGGCAAGAACCAGGGTCAGGTCAGGGATCCATGGGCCAGGGGCCCAAAGCTTAGGAGGGACAGAGTCTATTGGAGGTAATGAGGCCAGATCCCAAGAATGGCAGAGGACATAGCCTTGGGCCCTGGAGGGGCCAGGAAAGAGTTGGGGATACAGTTAAAGATGCCTGAGCCCAGGTCGGGCAGAGAATGGAGACCTAAGCCCAAGAGAGGTTAAGATTGTTCGAGGTCCAGGAGGGGCCAGAACAGTTAAAGGCACCAGGGCTGGAGGCCCCAACACTGGCAGCAACTGTTCCATGTTTAGAGGCCTGCATTGACTGGAGTTGTCAGTGTGGTTGAAGGCCCATGAATGAGAGATTGACTGGATTGGACAATGGGGCTTCCTGCCAAATGATTGATAATCATTCAATTTGATTATCAATCAAATTGAATGATTTGATTGATCATTCAATCAATGAGCACAATCAATGAGTGAGGTTTGAGCATGGTTATAAAGGGAAAATGAGGAGGCCAGTTAATTAGCCCTTAAGGTGATGAGCAGTGATACCTGCATTTATGAATATGAGATCTTGCTTGGGGAGCCTTGGGGCAGCCTCCCTTTTTTCTGAAAGCATAATTACATCAAGGCATGGCAAGCAAGTTGAAGGGGAGATCACCCTAAGAAAGTGAAAGTGACAAGGCCTTAGGGGAAATCCAGGTGTGTTATGACCACTCCTGCAGGAGGCTGTTAAAAGTTCCTGTAAACTTTTATATCTCTGTGTTGGGTTCACTGGCAAAGTAACAGAATGTGGCATCATTTCATTTAGCAAAAACTTTGAAACTCCATTTTTTTTCATCCCAACCACTGCACCTTGGGCAGTAGTTCTACATGGGTCATATGTTTGCTATGGGTGCACTGATAAAGGGGCTTTTTTTGGTCAATGCCAACGGACAATTTTTAACCAACCATATCAACCAATACTGATCTGATTGCTGATATGCAGTTTTCTTTTTATCAGTGCCTATACGATATGCATCAATGTGTTGGTGCACCTCTAATGTTTGCTGTTTTATATAGAGAGAACCTAACAATGTTACCACTGTAAACTTGCTACTGACCATGGTGTCTTACTTTGCCACTAACTAAGTTTTTCCTTGTACTGCACATATTTTGTCTCTATGGCTCTATATAACACCTTAGTTCACACTCTTAGTTCACAGTCCTTTTCTGCCCCTCCAGGCAGGCTGTTTGCACTGACATGGAGGCTTTTCTCTGATATTTAGCTCAGCCTGCATCTGCTTCTTTCTTAGACCTGAGGAAGGGCATGTGATGCCTGAAAGCTTGTCCATCATCTTTCCCAACTATACACTTGGCCCAGTGAAAGATATTGCAAAAGTCCTCACCACTGTGAACTTGTCAGTCAGTTGGTCATGTTCTGTAGTGAGGCCTCTTTTCTTCCTCTAGTTTCTTTAGAACCAGAAATCAAATAGAATGAGAAGCCCACCTTAAAATATCACAGTACTGCTTAAGGAGTCTGTTAAGAATCAGGACCCCACTGTGTGCAAACAATATAGAGCAGTTCCTGCTCCAGATTCCTCACCAGACAGCTTTATGACAAGATGAGATGGGTAGATGAAACACGTGTGACAATGTGAGGACAGTAACAGCAAAATAAAAACATTTTGTATAGTACACTTGTATTAATTTAAAGAAACGATAACAACAATGGAAAGGTATTGTGTGTCTCAGCCCTGAGTAGATTCAGTTTTATTGCTCCAAATTTTGTCCCTTCTCACCCATTTTGCTACATTGGTTTCTTTTACTGTTCTGAAGTCTACATACTGCCTTGCACCACCCTACATACAATTAAAAAAAGAATATGATGCTTTTGTCAGATGTCTTTTAATGGAAAACCCATTGAAACTGGAGAAGCAGAACTAATGGAAGATGATCTTGAGGAGAGTACAATGGAAGTAGAGAACCAAGTAACTGTAGACCTATTCACTGATCACCGTACAACTGCCATGAGTGAGACTAATGAGGCTGGCGAGGTACAAAACATAACTGGTAAGCCACATTTTTTCCATGCACAGAATTGTTTTGCAAAAATTTAGAGTAAATGTTTTTTCAGTTTTACGGTCTCTCAACATCAGATACTACATGGAGCCATTCAATTATATAATGGGATTGCTATTGAGACAGTTATCCCCAAACATAATAATTCTTAGCTCTTTGAAAAGTGTTTTACACTTAAAGTGTCATTAACATATACATTCCTATAGTCATCTTAGCAAGGAAGAAACAATTATCCTTATTTTATTGGTGTTAAAACTGAAGCAAAGAATTTAATGGGCTTTTCAAGGTTAAGCACTGAGTCTGACAAAATTGAGGGTAGAAATCAGGGCTCCAGATTCCCAGTCTAGCACTCTGTTCACTTGACCACAACTCCTTTTATACCTAATACCAAGATACTTTTTTGGGCCTAAAAGTTGGTTCTATTTTACCTTTGCCTCTTCCCCCGAATAGTAAATCTATCACCTCTCTGATGAAATCAGCTTTTTCCTATCTGGCCTAGTAGAAACCAGAGAGAAGGCTCCTTATCCAGGGCTCTGGCTCTAATTCCTTTCAAGGTGTTTTGGAATTAGCAGTGGTGATGTTATGTTTTGCTGTGAGATCAAATTTAAATTCCTTAGTTAAGTTGATGACCATTTTATGCCTTACTCAGTACTGTGAATTTTGTATTTTCAGTACAACTATGAACTTCATTCAGTCCACTTCACATTTTTTCAGTGGTAATCTTTGAAAAGCAATCTCCAGACCTGAACAGATGATAATAAAGGTTGGGCCAGGGGGGTGTTGGGAACAGCAGCTCTGCATCTGCATATTGAACTGTTTTGTTTAGGTGACAGTTGAATTTTGTACCAGGTCCATTGCTATTCTGACCACCACATGCTTTGTTGGGTCGCCTTTGTAAAATGTGTGAAGTGATTTGGGGTTTTGACCAAATTCTGGGTGAGAGGGTATTCACATCGCAAAAACCACGCTGCAGATTTTTCTGTTGACACCTTTGTGCCACACTTGGTGAAGAGGCTAGGGATATGTATGGGAAATAGAGAGAAATTATGAGAAGTATGCACATAATTAATTAGCCTTTCTAAGAAGGGGGTCACTCTAAAACAGATGGGGGAAGCTTGAGCTACTGATGCCTGTACAGTAGTAGACTTCAAAGCTGTCAGTCTGAAGTGCTTGAATTAGCTGCATGCATGTGCCTAACCCTATTGTTATATATTTGATTGTTTTAAAAGATTCATTTTTCATACTTAATAAGAAAATGTTATTTCTAGGTGCCATGAGCCCATTAGCTGAAGAACATTTGACAAAACAAGAGAACCTACTTCTTGAAATTCTGAGGTTCCTGTGTATTTGTGTAACTACATCTCAAATTCATACAGTTAGCTTTAGAGCTTCTGACATACGGAGGAAGCTGTTAATGCTCATTGAAAAAAGTACGTTTGATGCAAGTAAATCACTGCATCTACATGTGGTAAGTGGATTAGTGACACATTCTTTCTTGATTCAGTAGAAACCTCTCAGTACACATCTTCTGACTCTGAAAGCTGCATATGCACTTGTTTGCCATATTTTTAGCACCAGTCCACCAAGGAATATCTATAGTAGTTGCTTTTAAAAAATTAAAAGGTCATTAAATATAGCATAAGATTCCTCAGGAAATAGTGTGTTGAGGCCATACAGTATCCTTCATTCAGTCCTTAGCCACTAATGCCTTGGGGGTTGTATAATCCTCTTCTCTGGACCAGAGGTGAAAGCTCTATTTTTACGTCTTGGGACAGTGCATTTGGATAACAAAATATAAAATGTAACTACCTTTAATTGTATATCATATTCATTTTTGTGAAGAAAACAAGTATCAAATATCTGACATAAGTATCTTAGTGTATAACTTCTCATAACACTGATTGAAAATGATTTTTATTTTGTGGCTTTATTCAGAAATATGGCTGATATAATATTTTCTTATGTCTTAGTACTTGGTCCTTTTGAAGGAACTCCCAGTTGAAGAAAACATGTTGCCAGAAGAAGACATTGTTATGCTTCTCAAGCCTCTTTCGTAAGAAGTATACAAGAAAACTCATTTTTGTATAGCTGCTTTTTTTCTGCTGTTTGGTTTCTCAAATGCTGTCTTCTTGTTTACAGTGATGTGTGCTCTATGTATCGACGAGATCAAGAAGTGTGTAAAGCAGTTCTAAGTAATTTACTCCCAGTAGCAGTGGGGTTGGGCCAAGCCAGTGCAAATGCTGAAGAAACAGGAGATGCCCAAGGACAGTTTTTAACAGTAGTTGGAGCATTTTGGTATGTATTAGCTATTTAAAGTAACAACCTGTATTGGCTATAAACTCTTCAGCCTGGTAGTTTAAACAAAGGCTGTGATGCTGTTGTGGCACCAGCTACAAGCATCTAGTTTGTATACTTCTCCCACATGGGAACTGTTCATGGTCTCTGTTTTATATCAGTGCTAATCCTATACTAATCCTAAACTGTGCCCCCTAATCATTAAGGCTATAAATAGATATTCCATTTCTCCTTGGAGAAAGGCCTTTCTTGGGACCCTATAGATGTACAAATCCAGTGTCCCACTCTAAGTATTACTGAAATACCCTAGATAAAATGGGCTAACAGTTTTTCCCAGGACAATGCTTTATTAATCTGTAAACTAAACCCAGGTCATTCAGTTTAATTGCCATTTATTCCAGAGACAAGCCAGTCAGAGGGGGCAGCAACTTAGCTTGGTAGGCCACAAGCGTAAAGGGCTGTGTTGCTCCTCTTTTATTTCAGGTTCTGACTCGGATCAGTCAGGGCCTCCTCAAATGAGACCACCATTTACTGTCTCTGTGGTCATTTAAAGCAGGGGTCTGCTGGTAGAACTATGGCTTCACTGACATTCAGTGACAGTGGGCTTTCCCTGTCCTGCACCACAGTTGGGCAGCAGGGGCTCAGGCAGAGGGAGCCATTCTGAAGCTAGCTGATCATCAGGGAGAAGTGGTGGTGGCTGGATCAGTACCCTCCCACCTACAACCCAAACTGGGTCATTCTGGGCCCCTCCTTAGGAAAACATAGCAGACCCCTGGCCAGGGGCAGGTGCTGCTCAGCTGGGGTGGGGTGCAGGGCAGAGCCACGAGCAGCTAATCCAGAGGGTGCAGGGGGTAGTGGTTCCCACTGCACACACCCCAGGAGGGCATGGGGGGTACGTGCCCTCGGATCTGCACGTGGGGTGGGGTAGGGTGTGGGTGGGTTGGGACCAGGGCTGCTCTGGGCTGTTCCCAGCAGGGGCTGGGCTGCATTTGGGGTGGGTGGTGGTGGCACTGGGAGGGGGGCTACGGAAGGGGCTGCAGCCACCCCAGAATTCACTGTAGGCCCTGCTGCTCCTCCTCTTCCCCCTCCCCCCCCCCCCCCCCCCCCTACAGCCCGACCCTGGCCCCGGCCCACCACGTCCTACATGCAGATCTAGGGACACATGTCCCCCCATGCCCTCCTGGGGTGCACATAGCAGTGGGAGCTGCCACCCCATGTGACTCTCCCTTGCCCCCGGCTGGGCAGCCTCTGCCCCATCCCCACTCCCTCCCCCCACGACAAATTTATCAGCCAGACCGGGCTGCGCTTCTGGCTGCCTGTGTGCTGCACTGCAGCTGCAAGCATGCATGCGGAGTTCTGTGTACCCCTACGACCCTTTTAAGTACCCCTAGGGGTACATGTACCCCTGGTTGACAACCACTGACTTAAGGAATGAATTACAAAGAGCAGTTATGTTTTTAGATTATTTTCCAATCTTTAAGCTGATAATGGTTTTTATATACAGTATAACCTCATAAATCCAGGTGCCAAAAATCCAGCACTTCTTCCTGCACACAGAGGGGAAAGCTTGCATGTGGTGGCTGCCATCCACCACCCTGCATCGCCACTCTGCATGCAGTTGCTACTCTGGGACCACTCACCACTACTTCCTCCCCACCCCCCTTTCTGAGACTGGCCACTGCTCCGGTTTCAAAAATCCATCATTTTCAAATTTCCGGCAAGTGCTCGGTCCCAAGCACACCAAATTTATGAGGTTATACTGTATTTCAATATTTTCTGTTTCAGGCACTTGACAAAAGAAGGAAGATGTACAGCTCCAGTAAGGGTGGCTCTACTGAAATGCATGAAAGCCCTACTTGAGGTGAGCTATATACTTTTTGATCTGATATTAGACCTGGAAGTGTAATAATAAATGTTTGCTTGAAAATAGTACCTAAAGAGGTCTTGCTTACCTCAGAAATATCAAGTGTTTGTTTCAGCATAGGTTACAATAGTTTTAATACAAGTATGTTCCTTTTCTTCAGGCTGATCCTTATTCAAAGTGGGCTATACTTCGTGTAAGAAATGAAGATCTTCTGGTAAGTGAAGCTTTCCCACATTTCCTTGCAGATAGCCACCATCAAGTTCGCATGCTTGCTGCAAAGTCAATAACCAGGTGATGACATAAACCATGCTTTCGGTGTTTAGATAATTAAATATATATATATCTTAAGAACAATTAAATTTGGCTGGGATTTTCTTTCCTTGTGTAGCTGCCTTCATTTTCTGAGGTACTTTAATACTAGAGGTGTACTGATGCATCAGCCCGATATCAGAGCAGCACCGATTTATAAAGAAAATTGATTGTATTGGAAATCGG
>NW_005843023.1:0-10023 GCF_000455745.1 Alligator sinensis
ACCTCTGAGGTTCCTGGCTCTAGGGTCTTGCTCTGCTGCTCAGGATCAAAATGCTCACCAAATACGAAGTTAGGAAGAAATATTATTTCTAGTCAGACTGACAAAGACTTGTGCATGTGTGGCAAGAAGGGAAGCTGGGGTGGAAGCAGGGGGGAAGGATTGCCTTTTTCTCTAGTGTGGGGTTTCATTCTTTTCCTAGGGTCCTCTTAGTATGAATTGACCAAATATTTCTCTGCCACTGCAGTAGCAGTGCAATGGCAATAGCCTTATCTCCTCTATTTTTACCTGTAGCAGGTTGCAAGATATTTTTGGCTTGTAGTTGTGGGTGACGGTTGGGAATAAATGTTTTTTAAGCATCTGTGTAAATGGTCGCCTATGAATGCAGATGGCCTGGAAATCATCAGTCATTAGGCTGCATCCTCTGATAAAAATCCAGTCAGGCATGCTGGTATGACACCTCATCTTCTGGTTCTCCAGCACCAGGGGTGACCAGGCCAAAAACATAGCAGAAAGAAGCTGCTACACAGAACACTTGTTATATGTGTTTTGGTAGGGCTGGAAGCCTAACGTGTACCAAGGGCCCCCTAGACCAGGCAACCAACTGAGGAAGTACTCTTTATCCCAACTATCTTAAGTATAGGGAAGCAGACAGACGTCCATGGGCAGCATATCCCTAAGGAAGGCCACGAAGTAAGTGATATGGGTTCCATTACCTATCTCAGAGCAGAGATACCCCAATAACTAACAGTGAAGAAGCTGCAAGCTGGCTTGGGCTCCAATATCTAGCTGAATCGCCTCCTCTCTCCTACTGCAGAAAGGATTCTGCCTCCATCTCTTCCCATATAGGGCCACCTGAAAAGGGCCCAATTAGAAGGCAGACACTTGTGCCCATACCTGCCTCTTTAGCTTCCTGAGCAGAAATTCTGTCCCCAGTGAGGACCATTTCCATAGCTAACGATTTGCCCACTGCTCTCGTGAGTCGTTGAGTCCCGCCAGCTCCTGTGTTTGAAGAGGAAGACGGCAGTTAGATTACAAAGTTCATTAAGAAGCAACTTCCTAGACCATGGGTCAGGTGGTTTTGCTGCTGCTTGTGAGCTGGAACCCTGTTGCAGGAACCAAGCAAGCAGTAGGACCCTAGGGATGCCCCCTCTGCTGCCCTGGCTGCAGCATGCCACCAATTCCCCCAAGCTGCTCCAGATCCAGACTCTTTGCAACTCAAAACCTGCCCCCAGTTTGTAGATTGCCAACCCTTGTGCTTGACAAACATACTCTGATCTCTCACAGATTCAAAGGCAGCAGCACAGCTGGGAGGAGGAAAAAGATTGTGCAAGGAAGGCAAACTGCTGGATCTTCATGGAATACACAGGTGGAAACAGGGATTTTTCCACTGGCTAGCCACTGCTGCCTCACTGAGTTCTAGGGACTAGCTCTGCCCTTGTGCTTGGATGTCACCTTACCCCCTACAGAATTAGAGGACACAGAGTAAAAGACAGAAGAGTGTGTGTAATTCACTCAATTATACATCACAATTATGCTTGACATGCAACATGTCCCCTCTAACAGGGCCCCAACACAACTGTGTGATGGGTATTCTGCGCATAATGCTCTGATGTAGATGTACACTAATTAAAATGAAAGTATATCCAGCTACTAAATTACCACAAGGTTCTAAATGAATCACCAATCATATTATCAGACCTACTAGGGGGACAAAACTCCTTAGTGGATGAGAAAGCAACCAACAACATATATACTGCTGGCATCAAGGATCATCTTGACTTAGCAGAAAAAGAGAAAGCGGCTTTCCGTTTTATTGTTAGGGCACACAATAGCATAGCACATCATTGGTATGGGACAGTTCACTCAGATCCAATTAAGAAAAAGAAAAGAAAACCAAGGTTAACATTCAGACCCAAAAATGTCTTATAGTACACACACAGAAACAAACACCATATTTACTGAATTCAAAGATGAGGGGTTTTTTTCCCCATTAACATGCGTGGGAAAGACAGGGTTAGGTATGGAGATGGAGCTGCTGCCTGTACCTCCACCCCTGTAGCTTTCGGCCCCCTGTCTCCCTGTTTCCCAACACTTGGAAGCCTCTGTTGTCCTGCAACTGCTACAGGGCAGGGCTGGGGCTGAAGCAAACATATGCTCCTTCCTCTGGGCTGCAGTAGGGATGGAGCCCACCAGAGCAAAAGTAAGGGTCCCCCACATGACCCCCTCCTGCCCCACAGCCTTAGGGCCCCCTTCCCCCAGGCAGCCTCTGCCTCCCCACCTCCTGCCCACCTACTTCTGCCTTACTGCCTGTCCCCCTGCCATTGTTTTCCTCACTGCAGTGGTGGGAGGCACAAATTTAAGGTGACCCACCAATAATTACATTCTATACATGGAAAATTCTAATAGAGTTCAGAAAAGAAGTGTTCAGAATCATTCTGGCATTTAAAGGATCAATGGGAACAAACATAGGTATGGCCATTTAAAAAGAGAAATGTGTGAAAAACAGCTAAGGAAGGATCTTTTCTAAAAACAACGTTTCTCTCTGTGCCCGCTATGCATGCTTTCATAGAGGCATTTAGCAGCCACTACATAGTTAGAAGACATTTGACATTTGCACTAGAAAGCCTGATAAGTAAGGACTCAAAAGTCATAAACGTTGCCTTGGTTTTAACTGGTCACAGTCACATCTATATCTGTAGGACTAGTCAGCATCTTCTATACTCTGGGTGCAGGTATATAGCAGGTCTATAATACCATTATTTCTAAAATGCAACCGTGTCCAGTGGCTTTAGGTAACTAACAGTGATAGGGGCTGAAAGAAGCTTGGCCACACTAAGTTATGCCTAGTGAACACAAAGAAAGGAATTCACTCAGTAAAAGTTACCTGGAATGGTTCCCAGCAAGATTTCTGGTTGTCCAAACTGTGCCTTCTCACCAGCATAAATGATATCGCACATCATGGCCAACTCACAGCCACCACCCAGCTTTGGAAGACAGAATAGAATTAGGACCTGTTCAGTGCCACTTCGTACACAATGCTAACTTGATCTACCTACCTACT
Source organism: Alligator sinensis (assembly GCF_000455745.1). Taxonomy (NCBI): domain Eukaryota; kingdom Metazoa; phylum Chordata; order Crocodylia; family Alligatoridae; genus Alligator; species Alligator sinensis. The sequence continues at coordinate 3,062 of NW_005843023.1, forward strand.
GGTCTCCATCACCATCGTATCAGAGGCCCCAGCACAACCTACGCAACACTCTGTGGAGGTGGGAAAATGCTATTATCCACATTCCACAGCGGGAGAATGAAGGCATAGGACAGATTCAGAGACCTGCTCAAAATCATAAAGGAAGTCTGGGGCTGAGCCAGTAATTGACCTTGTAGTTCCCAAACTCTGTCCAATGGCTGAGCCACTGACAGCATCCCAGGATTGGCTCAGGAAGCCCAAACCAGTATGGTTTACAAAGATAAACTGTATAAAACAAACTGTTTCAAAATTCAGCTCCTTTCTTGTATGAGGACCCCAAAGGGGTGAGAAGAGAGGAAGTTAAAGCAATAAACTCCACAGCCAGAACTGCAGGGAACTCTTCGATAGACATGTCTGGATGTATTTTCTTTATTTCACTGCTGTGACTCAGTCTTTCTGCCCAGATTCAGTCCTAAGTCTCTTATATGTGTTATTGAACAACCCTTACCTGATTTTTATTTCTAATTTACAGAGATGAAAGAAAGCTCCCCACTGATGCCACCCTCAGCATAAGGTATTTTATTATCCTTCAACAATCAGAGAATAACCCCAAATGTCCAAACCTTACAATAGTTAAATCTGGAGGCAGCACAACAAAAGTCTTAAGAACATTAAAACTCCCATTGGAGCTTGGCTTGAGTCTGCATGGAGGCACCTGTGACAAGAATATAAACTATTCCCATGGTATGACATTGACACAGTAGCATTCTTGGTCATGTGAATGTGGGGAGGGAAGAGATTACAGAATGGGAAACCCAGACTCACAGCATAACCATTAACAGCCGCTATGACTGGCTTTCTGACTGTAGAGACACTGTTCCAACCAGCGAGGAAGTTGCTCCTATAACATTCCTGAAAGGTGCTGTTCTGCATTTCTTTTATATCTGCTCCAGCTGAAAGACAGATTATTTTTTATATGGGATGAGCCAGAAAAAAAAAACACTGTGCTTGATTCTGTAAATAAACAGCAGTGGATTAATTTAAATAAATTTTAAATAAAGTTTCAAGAAGCCCTTAATTAGGGGTCAACTTGAAATCTTGTCAGTTCCAAAAAATAAACCTAACCCCACACCACCCCCGATAAGTACTGTAGTTTTCACGTATCACCAAAATCTTCCCTACTACTTTCTCTTCCCTATCACTACATGAAGGTATCAAACAAACAGAAAACATGACATGTTTTTACCAGGGGAATGAATGAATTGGTTGGAAAAGAAAAATTATTTTCTCTGATCACTTTTTCAGTGATCTTAGAAGTTACTTGTAACAGTAAGCAAGTAAAAGTACACAGACAAAGATATGATGCTTAAGCCCTTTTGCAAGAATAGCTGTCACATGACAGACCTAAAAAGCATGGTTATGAAATATTCACAGTATTAAAAATAACCTTCTCCATCCTTGGAACTGTACAGAGTTGCCAGCCACAATTCAAGACTGACTTGTTTTGTTTAGAAACTATGCTGTTTCCTAAAGGGACTGGATCTTGTAACATTTGGGGCATTTAAAATAGGACTCAACAAAAAGCTATAAAGCATCCTGTAGGGAACAGCCCTTCACTAGCCTCTGAATGCAGGATAAGACCAAAAAGATATTTGCTAGTTCTAAGAGCCTGGAATATGATATACTGATATTTGCACAGGTGTAACTTACATGGGTTTTCTCCACCAGTGTAAACTGCATTGGGATCTAAAACATGTAAGTGAGCAGCAATTCTGGGGTAGCTGCATGCAGTAGGCAGCTATCACTGTGTTTCACCAGTAAGTGGTAAAGTACATACTTTGAAACTTTATGACAACAACAGAAGACAGAAAAACAGGAGCAGCAGAAACAGCATGTTGTGGACTGAACCAAGAACCCACAGCCACCCACCCGGCATGAAAACATACGCATGAGCTGCAACAGAGTCTGATCCCATGTAGACCTCGTCAGCCCCCTTCAGACCCACAGATAAAGCAATCATCCTTGACTGTGAGGAGGACAATCATCCTTGACTGCCAGGGATTGCTGATGATTGTAAAGTGTACAAAATAGCTTGTCTATCTTGGGCAAGTGGCTACCCCAAGCTAAGTTGCAGAGACACCTATACTGGTGTAATTTACCCAATTCATTTGGGGGTAATTCAACACAATGGGATTAAGCTAACCCAGTGTAAGAGCTTACCCTGTCTGCCTGTTCCTTTCTTACATCTGCATAAACATGTCATCTGCCCAGGTCCTAAAAGCTTTTTTACCTCCACTGCCATTGCAAAGCATGGTCTGGCAGAAATGTTTGGGGTAGTGAATGGCCTGGCTAATCCAGCCTGTCTCCACCTGGAGATCAAGCCTTTTTCAGTCCACCATGATGAGTTTGCCATTTTGCAGACAAAATTGTTCATATCCAAGCAGGGCTTGGGAACCACCACTCTTGCTGCAAAGTCAGAGTTTAGGATTGAGGAAGTGAAGACTTGTCCCATTTTTATGGGTTGCTTTACATCGCTGTTACTCTCTGATGCACAGGATGTGCTTAGAAGGATGTAGGAGACCAACTATGAACTAAACCTATGTCTGGGCTGGCTGGTGAAAGTCAACCAGGAGACATTGCACCCACTGCTGGCATAGGCTGTCAATGCCTCCTTTCAGGAGGGCAGGATGCCAGACATTAAGTCTACGATTGTCTGGCCCTGTCACAAGAAACCCTTATCTTGTTGCCCCTCCTATTCTATGTGTATGAGGCCACTGGGCAAAGTTGTGTGGAGATTAAGAGTGAAGTGATGACACCCAGCTCTACCTTTCTCATTTGATCCCAACTCTGGGGTCTCCATCCATTTTCAAGTACCTGGTAACTGTGTGTCAATGCATTTTTGAAGGAGAGATGACAGCTGGACTCATTTTTCCCTTAATTCTCACATACCCTCCTGGAAATAAAGGTATCAAGAGCCATACAAATCTGTCTTTCCATAAGAGTATGGTGTCCACAAACTTCCTCCACCAGCAACAGGTAACACATGAAGCAGACCAGTACCAGCTCTAATTCCTACACATCTCACTTTCAGAGATGCCCAGTTTGCTGCTCTAGAGATCTACATGTTGCCCACTATCCCTACCTGCAAAGGCTTTCTCATTTCCTGTGATGACAATGGCTCCCACTTGAGGGTCATTCTCAAACAAGTCCAGGGCCACCTTCATCTCATTCATCAAACCATCACAGAGGGCATTTAAGGCCTTGGGGCGGTTGAGCTGGATCACACCTATATTCTGCTTAGTTCCTTTCTTCTGAACCATGATGTACTGGAACTGAGAACCTGACAGGAAAGGAAAATAATTAGTCGTTGCAAAAATAAGCCTCCACTCCCTCCCTCCCACCAGAATGGAACTGCTTCCTTGATGACTGGATCCTACCCCAGGAATTACCTTTCTGTCCTCCTCTGCTAAGCCCCATCTCCCAATACATTTCTACTGATGCCTCTAACATCCATGTTTCCCTGCATCAGTAGGGAGCAGCCTCCACTACTTGCTTGTTCTAGGCGTTGAGAGTCTGGTCTGTCAGCTTGTGTCTTGCACTAACAGTAAGTCAGGACAGAACACAGCTTCCTGGACTTTACATGGCAACAAGCACATAGCTGACACACACTTTCCCCTGAGAGTCTTGCTTTTTGCTGAAACCATTGACTGGATGCTAAGAGGTCTGGGAAAGCTGCAAAGACAGACTCCAAGGAAACATGTGGATGAAATCTTACTGAGGCTCTCCTGGTACCTTGTAAATGCCCATATCTCACTTCAGATTCTGGCCTCATAAAAACTTTCCCCCATCTACAAAAAGGGAGACAACACTCTCCATCTCTCTCCTCCTCATGACTAACACAGTGGAGGGTTCGTTACTCTGCCCCTCCCGCAGAACATGTGTTTGAGAACAGAAAGGAACATGATCTCTTATTCTATAACTCGCCACCTCCTCCAGGGTTTTTCCAAGTGCTTGCCTCTTCTACTGCTCACAGCAGCATGACAAGCTCAGATTCATGCCTATTTCACCTGGTGCAGGGTGCCAAACATCATCCCCAAACTGACCATCATCTTGCTAATTTCACTCTGTCACTGCTTAGGAAAACTTTGGACACAGAGAGAAGGCCTGGGATTCCTGTCAGCAAGCGTAGGCAGAAAGGGCTACCCAGTGGAAAAAATAATTCATTACCATTAAGCTCCTGGTAATATCTTGTTAACTAAGTCACCCCTTGCTTTTATTTTGAGATTATCAAGAAATCTAAAGCTTTTTACAAAGATGGGTCCGTTTCATTACCCCTTTACCCTAGACAAACCCTGCTTGAAGAGTTATTTGGCAAAGACCACAGCCCAATTCAATGGCAGAGGTCACGAGTACAAGCCTTGGATACTCCACTCCAGTGAAAAGCTTAAAACCACCAGCTTCTTCAGAATTAAACAGAGTACCCCCTCACTTCGCCAAGATTTCGGACATGGCCCTGACAAGTAGCATTACCAACTCATGTAAAATGGACATCAATTATATTCATATTCACATGGTTCTACTGCAATAGCAACAAGCTGCTGTAGCAGCAGGTAGCAAAGAGACCACTTGTAGTATATCACAGAGGACAGTTTCAGTTGGTCAAGGCAACAAGTTAAAAATCAACCTTCACATGAAAGAATCTCTAATAAACTGCACTGTGGTCGAATGGAAACCCTTCATTTGGTCAGACTGCATTTGCTCTTGTATGTGCTCACAGGTACACTTGACTCTTTTCCAGACTAACTGCTCCTTTCAAACTGAACCTTCCAGGCAGGTCAAATGAAGGCACCGCTTTTGTCATAACAACCTGCTGGAAGGACTATTTTAGGAGAGGAGGCATTCAGCTCTATGGTGCCCACCACCCCTATTCCTGACATGCAGGGTGTGGCACAGTCATCATTTCCATAGATAGGCACCTAAATGAAGTAGTCTGTTTTGCACAACTGCTAGGCATCTACAAGACCCACTGGTGTCAATGAGCAATACTGAACACATACACCTGCCAAAGTCAACCTGCTTCTATGAGAGGAGCCAACTATGGACTTTGAAATCCAACATTAACCAACATCAAAAATTTTAAATCAGAAAAGCCATCTCCCCAAGCTTGCATGAATCTGGATGGTCAGAGGTTGGCTGGAATCGGCCTGGCCTGAACCAGTTTTCTCTACCCTTACTCACATTCCCTCCATAGCTGTAGCTTTTTAGCAGCACACAACCACAACCAGCAATCCACCAACAGGCCTCAGAATAAGTCAGTCTAAAGAAAGAATTATTTTTCCCCTCTCGTTACTAGACAGAAGAGACAGAAATTCCACTTTCACATGGGGACCCCAAATAACCAAGAGAAACACACAACCCTTATTAAGCTATTAATACCTTGCCTGAGTAACTGAAATAAGAGAATGAAAATACACTGAAAAAAAATCAAAGGACCACATCTTCAGATGAAAGAAGATCATAACCAGATAACGTTTCCTGCCCAGCTGAGGCTGAAGTCTTCTCTCAAACATACCAGTAGCTTTAACTCCACTGTACCACTCAAAGCAGATTTTCTTCCACTGAGAGCAGTGTGTGAACCCTGATTTAATAAGTGAATTTGAAAAAAATGACCCTGCCCGCCCCCCCAAAATGCCTTTGTTGGGATGGGTGCCATATAAATCTAAATAAATAAACAATAAATGTTATCTATCTCTTACAAAAGGCATGCAAGCCAGTGACATGCATACTACAATCTGCATGAAAGGATTATCCAGCGGTTACAATAGCTGGAAATTGCTAGAGATATATACCAGGTAAATATAACAACTTTCCTCCCACTAAGTCACTGATTTATGTTTCTCAGCAGACCTCAAACTACAAATAAACACACAAATACGTGTGAATACATAACCTAAAAGAATCTGTTTCTCTTCCTGTTGTTATTATTTGGAGGGGAGAGAGGGTTGCAGAGGGGAAATAGGATTTTGCTCCTAACGCATCTGCCTGTTAATGCCTTTGCTGAATCCACTTAACTGTAGACTCAAGATTCTTGTAAATTCAAGAAATCCTTTGAAAAGAAAGGACAAATTATTATGCAGGGTCTCACATAACTGCCTAGCTGCACCTCCAACCTCGGCTCTGACTGCCTCGCCCTTCTACCACCATGCAGACGGCCAACTCAGGTGTTCAGGCAGCTCCTCCTTGCCAGCTGATGCGGCACCAGGATCAGTTATTACAAGGGTCCATCCAGATCAGCACTAAGATTTATTCCTGCATGACAAAACATGAAGACCGTACATCTTCAAGGCCCCCTGGATGGCTAGCATACCCTTACAGTTACATCCGTTCACGAGCCAATGTAAAGGCCTGTGAAAATAACGAGATATGACCGGCTCAAAGGGCTCAATCCAGTAAAGCACCAGAAGGGCAGCAGGGAGGTTGAGACCCCTCTTGCAGAGTGCATGTGCTGAACTAGGAGTCACAGCACGACTCAACCCTCCCTTTCCACCAGAGAAAACAGGTCACCAGAAGAGCCCCTTGAGTACAACCCTGGCATCATCGTTACCAGCCCACTGCCCAGGCCAAAAGCCACGTGCAGCGGAAAGCAGCCCACTACCAAGGCTCTGAGCAGTGCCCTGGAAAGGCTGGAGGGACTCCGAGTATTTCGGGAGAAAGCTGCCAGGAGGGAGGGAGGGAGGGATCCCGGCGGTCCGCACTCCGGGAAAGGCAGGAGGGCGCTCAGGTTGAGTCCAGGGCCAGACCGGGAAGTCAGGGGCTGAACTGACAGCAAGGAAGACGTGCACAGCGCCGGGCAGGCCGCCCTGTCTGCGGGGCGGGGCGGGGCGAGGCGGGGCTCCCCGAGCCCACTCCGGGAGGCGTTCCTGCGGGCGCCCCGGCCTGCAGCCAGGCGCCCGCCCTCACGACTCGGGCTCAGGCTCGGGCTC
>NW_005843023.1:10140-22857 GCF_000455745.1 Alligator sinensis
AGGCGGGGGCAGGACTGCAGGCACCCGGCGCCGCCCCGCTCCTCCCCCCAGCGCCTAGAACACGTGTTGAGCAGGGCCAAGCGAGACCCCGGCGGCGCTGCGGGCTCTGCTAGCTCGTGGGCTGCGCTACTCGTGAGGTGGCTGAGAAGCTGTAGAGCCCCGCCTCCCCTCCCCAGCGCTCGGGCCGGGCTGCCACAGCCGCGTCTACGCGCGAGCCGGGCCGGGCGCTGGAGGGAGCCGTGTCCGCTTGCAGCGCAGGTTGCTTCAGTGCAAGGGAACATGGTTTCCTTTGCTTCTCCACCATGCGATCCTGGCAGGGGAAACGCCATGTATCTGGGTCCATGCAGGCAGCTCGGGATAACTGCTTTTCTGGCTGGTTTAGTACCCCGAGGTGTTGGGGCTTAAACCCACCGTATGGAAAGGGGAGGCTCCTCCCTTGCTTGCTCCTGTGGCCGTGGGGCTGAGCGCAGGTGAAACGCGGGGGCATCCGAACCCCGAGCCTCCGGGCTTGGGCCTGCATGTAGGATGCCCGCCAAAAGACTTTGGAAATATCTGAAGCTCCTGGTGGGGATGGAGGATGTTTGCCAGGTCAGGGCCACTTATGGTTCTGGACTGACTCCTGGATTTGGACTTGATTTGGCTTGGAATAACGGGGTGGAGTTTGACCCATAGCTGAGGGGGCAGAGGACATGGGAAACGAGGAGACCAGGACCAGGCAGAGACGGGGGCTATGGCAATCACACTGCCTGACCGGGGCGGGGCACTGAAGACGGTGTCCTGCTGCTGCTGCTATGTGCTGCTCTAGTCTTCCCCGCTCGGAACATGTGGTTGGCAGAGTCCAGAGCCACCCGTGTTTTCTTTTGGCGCTCCACATGGGAGAAAGGTGGCAAGGGCCAAGCTGTGCAAAGCGAAACAGTCCTGAGGCAAAGGAATGCCAGATGTCCTGATCTTCCTCTGGGCCAAGTACATGAGCCAGGTTTGCAAACGCAATGGGTGGGATCTAAATCAGCCAGCTTAAGTATTTTGTAGGGCAGCTGCTGTGACAGCGGCAAGTGCACACAACAGCTAGTGGGAGCCCATATTTTCCCCACGGCTTTACAAGCTTCTGAAGCGCTTTAGAGAGAAATGCAAACTGCAGGATGCTACCCTATGGGGACTAAGTGCAAGTTTTATTCTCCCAGCACAATCAAGGCATATATGCTCAAGAGGGCAGAGAAAGTACTTAAAGGTCATCCTCAAGGCTAGCTTGAAAAAATGCAATATCAACATCAGCTCATGGGAGACTTACCCAGGACTGCCCCAAATGGAGGAAGACTCTGCTGCAAGGTTCTCAGTACTTTGAAACCTCACAATGACAACAGGAGATGGAAAAGTGGGAGCAGCAGAAACAGCGTGTTTTGGACTGAATCAAGAACCCAGAGCCACCCATGGAAACATGTGCCTGAGCTGCAACATAGTCCGTTGATCTTGGATAGGCCTCATCAGTCATCTACAGACCCACAGATAAGATAATCATGAAAGACAATCATGCTTAGCTGCAAGGGATTTGGGATTTTGGATGATTAGTTCAGATGGCCTTTAGCTGGTGCCAGCTCACTTTTTCCTTGTAATAAGCCCTGTTTCATTTGCTTATTTGCTTACAAGCGGGGAAATTTGCACACACTAGAGCACCCAATCAGAATGTACTTCCCCCAGCTTTCTGGTTGAGGCATGAACCAGGTTGAGGCTGGTAGGAGCTGTTAAGCTCCTAAATTTGAACCCAGCCCTTGTTACTCGCAGCAAGGTTACTCTTGCTTTGTATTTCCTCTTGGTTTCACATCTAGTGATCCTGCTTCACTTAAGGTCTCGGATGGTCTTGCCTTTGTTAAGTGCTGTTGCTCCAGGTAGCTGTAGCTTTATTCAGCTGCTACTGTGTGCCTACCAGAGGTTCATCTGTAAGGCTCTCGAAATAGGTGTCTTTTGTGAAGTATTCCTAATTGCCCTTCTTTCACAGCAAAGTACTGATAGTCTGCTGTAGTAAAGTTGTGCAGGTTCAACCATATGTTCACAACAATGAATTGTATGGTGACTCCATCCTATTTCTAACCAAGATGGAGAAGGAAAGTTGTAATATCTATTTCCATTGGAGTCTGCCAAAAAGTGGCTTGACAAACATCCCTCTCATGGTTTAGGAAGAGAAAATCTTGCCTTTTGCAGGAAGTTGGACTACAGGTTTCCCTCAATTTATGCAGGTTCTGTATATGAGAATTCGCTCGTATGCGATGACTCTTTTTATACCCCAAATTCGTTATATGCAAGGTAAATTCACTCTTATGCGATCAGCATAGGCATGCTCCCCCCGCCCCCAAGCAGATAAGTCTGTGAGGGGAGGGGGAGGGGAGGGGAAAAGGCCATGGGGCCAGGGCCCCACTCACCCCAGCCCCTACTGCAGCTGCTCTGGGAGCAGCCAATGCCAGCAGCTTGCAGCTGTGGACTACACCACACCCCAAACCTCCAAGGCTCTGCTTCCCCATTCACCCCTGCTGCAGGGGCCCCAGGAGTAGCAGACGCCAGCTGCCCACACCAAGGAGGGCTGTGAGGCTGTGCCAGGCTCTGCAGCCTCTGCATGCAGAGAAAGAGCAGGCTGCCATTGCAAGCTGGAGCTGGCAGTAGCACTGGGCCTTTCATGGTGTTCAGGGCTGGCAGCTGCCTGCTTTTGTCCTGCTGCAGGCTGGGGCTGATGGCAACACTGGGCTCTTCCTGGGGCTTGGGGCAGGCTGCAGTGATGGGAGAGCAGTGCTGCCACCCCAAAATTTGCTGTAGCCCCACCTGCCCTCCCAGAGCTGCCGCCAAGCAGCAGGAAGAGCCCAGTGCTGCTGCCACCCCCAGCCTGCTCTTGTCCAGTTGCAGGCTGCCACCCACCCCGAGCACCAGGAGAAGCCCAGTGCCACCCCTGCTGCAGCACCCAGGGGTGACTTACACCACCTGCTTGCAGCCACTGGGCTGCACCGCGCCCTTCTCCCTGCCACTTCCCTAGCCCCAGTCTCACTCCCTCCCTCACCACAGTAGGAATGTATCCCTATTTGTTACGTTATAAACTGGGTTCCCTTTATATAAATTCTATTTATGCACAGTTTTCCAGGAACACATCTACTGCATAAATCGAGGGAAACCTGTATGTGACCATGGATGGTCCTTCCAAACGTACAGGTAGGAAGGACTTGGGGCTATGTTGAAGTGCCAATATCACTTGAAGCTCTGGCTATCAGTGCAGTGGCCTGAATTGTATTTCCTTTCCAAACCATTTATGTTGTTCCCTGAAACTTGCGGTAACTGCTTTTTATAATATGCAGTATAAAAATCTTTAAGCTGTTTCTTTTTTCTAGGATTCCTCTCTGATAATTTCCTTGTCCACAAGTGAATGAGCCTTAGCCTCTGTTGAGTTTGTCCTCAAACAATTTGGCTGCTTGATTCCATTTTCATTTACTAATCGTTTTGTGATCTCATGTTACAGTGCCAAGGATTAGGGCCGCTTTGTATTAGGCCCTATAGACACACTTGCAGTAGGAGCTAGTGTCTTAGCGAAGCAGTTTTTGTCCCTTTTGGTTTTTACGCTACTGTCTGTGTAAGCTTATATTCAACCTGTATGAGTACCAGTGCTGACCTGTGGGGACCTAATGTTTGAAGAAGTCTGCTTCCCTGCTTGCCCTTCCATTCCTGAAAAACTAAAACACAAAGGCATTTTTCATTATCATTGGGTATAGGGAAGACTGGAAAATGAAATTGTGGGGCATTGGCATGTGATTTTTTTTTTTCTTTTCTTTTCTTTTCTTTTTGCCCAAAGGTAGTCAGCCCTTCCCAGAGTCAGGTTATTGGAGCCTGGACGTAGTAGTTTGTCTGAAGTTTTTTTGTATATGAGCCTTAAAGGGTAACCTTTGGCCGCATGGGCTGCTTGTACATGTAATGGGGTTTAATCCTCATTAAATTAAATAGGTTTATTACATTTAAAATTGTTTATTTTAAAATGTCGCATCAGTGTGTGCACGTGGTAGTCTTTACAACAAATTAAGCCCAGTGTGCAATTCCCTGTAAATTCCAGCAGGGGGAGGCGCATACCAAATCACTCCACTGAATTACAGCAGGGGGTGCATGTAAATCACTAATCCCCTCCCTCACTCCCGAAAGCTCCCCACCCCTCCAAAGCCAGGGATCCTGATCCTAAGCCCCCCAACCAAGACGCAGACTCCTGCACAGTCATAGGCCCCCAGCTACCCACAGTCATAAGCCCCTATCCCATCCCATACCCCCAAAGCACATGAACTCCCACCCCATGTGAACTCCTACCCCCGCCCGTCCCCTCTCACCACCCCTCGCCTCCCAAAGGGCCACCTAAAGGCCTCCCCGCAAGCCAGGGATCCCCATGCTAAGCTGTGGTCATCACCACCCCACCCACCCCTGAAACGCATGGACTCCCACACCAGTCCATCTATGAAAATGTGGCGGTGGTGGGGGGAGGAGCGGGCCCAATGTGGATTGGGGGAATAGCAGGCGCACCATGGTGGCAGGGGGAGGGGAGGAGTGGTCCTGGGCCCCATGTGGGGGCGGAGGAGGAGGTCTGAGCCCAAGCTGGGGGAGAAGCTACCCCGCCATGGCGGAGGGAGCAGCAGGCCTGGGCCTACCTGGTGGCAGTGGGGGAACAGGAGAAGCATACTCAGAGCCGACAGGGGGGAGGAGGACGGGTGCGGGAGGAGTGGGCCCGGGCCCAAGGCTGGGAAGAAGCTCACTCCTCCCCTCCCCCAGCTGCTGCCGCGTCGGGCCAGGCCCCCTGCTCCCCCACCGCCACCACAGCGGTTCCCTGGCTCAGGCTCTGGCCTCCTCCCCACCTCAGGTGGGTCCAGACCCACTCCTCCCACACCCCACCTCTTCCCTGCCGTCAGCTCCAAGCCTGCTCCTCCCATTCCCCTGCCACCACCAGGCTGGCCTGGGCCCACTGCTTCCCTCACCGCGGCAGCCTGGCTTCTCCCCACCCTCGGGCTCAGGCCTCTCCCACATCGGGCCTGGGCCCACTCCTTCCCTCCCCCCGCCACTGCAGTGGGGAGGGTGGGGAGCGGGCCTGGACCCAAGCAGCGGGAGGTAAAGGGGGAGCGGGCCTGGACGGGGGGGGGCACGAGGCTCCGTCCCTGCACACTCCCTCCCCCCATCATTCCTGACAGGCAATTGGCTAGTTACCAGTATAAAAATACAGTGTTTGTGTAGAAAAATTAATTTACAGTATAAAAAGTAAAAAAAAACCCAAAAACCTGCATTGCCCCTTTCATGCTTAAACAAATAAATTAAAGCATCAATATGTACCAAGCCACACCCACTCCCTCAGTTACAAACTTACTGGTGGCTGCAATCCTGCAGCAACCGTTGGTCCCAGGTGCTGGGCACGGTGGTGGTGGGAGCCATGGACGCTACCGGTGGTGCTGGTTGAACCACCACCACCATGACAGAGTACCACAGTACAGGCACCAGTGCTGGGGCAGAGTAGTTCCCTTGCTGCCCCTCCATGTTTTTTCTATCATTACTGGACTATGTTTCCCAGCAGCCCCTGCCATTGCATCTTGGGCCGGTTTCCATGGAGACTGACCCCTGCAGCAGCTGCACTGTGAGATCACGGCCCAGAGGTTTCTGTGGATTCTGGGCCAGATACGTGGGGCTGTGCGTGTGGACGTGATAATTTTGGGGTGGGTACAACCTCCCCCCCTTAGCTAGCTGAGATTGTCTCTTACAACCCAGCCTTTAGGACTTCCAGTGACAAAAGCAGCATTTCTTCACCTAGATAGCTCTTAAATTGAGTGTGGTAACATGTTATCTGTGTGTGGAGCAAGCTACTCAGGAGGTCATCCACCATAGACTGGATCCAGCCTGCCAAGGGATTTTATCTGGCCTACAGAGGGTCCGTCAGACCTGCCCAGCCCTGGCTTGGGTGGTGCAGTCTAGGCCATGGTACATGGAGTCAATCCCACTGTCCCTGGACATGCAGCGGCACTAGGGCAGTGCAGCTGCCAGACTCCACTTCCTGGCCACCACTTGCCACCACCAGCATTGCCACCACCACCAGCCCCAGCCCTGCTGCCTGGGCACTCCAGTTGGTTCACCCTGCACCTACCGCCCAGGGCACTAGATGGAGCCAGTAGGCAGGGTTTCCCAACAGGCAGGGCCCGCTTGGCTGGACAGGTGGGAAAGGGCCATGGGTGGATGGGGAGCAGCACCCAAGAGCAGGATGGGCAGGCAGGACCAGGGCTGGGTTCATGGCGTAGTGACAGTACAGGGCTGGAGCCAGGACAGAGCTGTGATCTGCTCCCTGCATGCACGCATGTACACATGGCCACCAGGCAGCTTTCGCGGGTGAGTCTGGCAAGGGCAGGGCGGGGATTGAGACCCTCATAGGGAAGGAGAGAGGGAGTTTCATAGATTCATAAATTGTAAGGCCGGAAGGGACCTAGGAAGATCATCAGGTCCAGCCTCCTGCACCAAGCAGGAAAGACAACTGGGGGTCAGGTGACCCCAGCAAGATGACTGTCTAGTCTCCTCTTGAATATTTCCAGGGTAGGTGATTGCACCACCTCTGCAGGGAGCTTATTCCAGTCTGGATACCCTGACTGTGAAGAAGTTTTTCCTAACGTTGAGCCTGAATCAGCTTTCCAGGAGTTTGTGGCCGTTACTCCTGGTTTTCCCCTTGGGTGCCCTGGTGAACACCCGTTGAACAGCCGTTGATGTACTCCCCTAGTGTAGCGGTAAGCTACTACCAGGTCCCCTCTCAGCCTTCTTTTCCTCAGGCTGAAGAATCCCAGATCCCTCAGCCTTTCCTCATATGGCATGTCGTGTAAGACTCTGATCATACGGGTGGCTCTTCTTTGGACTCTCTCGAACTTGTCCACGTCCTTGTTAGTGTGGTGCCCAGAAATGGATGCAGGTCTCACCAGTGCTGAGTAGAGCGGAAGAATCACCTCCTTGGTTTTGCTGGAGCTGCATTGATTGATGCACACCAGAGTATTATTTGCCCTACTGGCTACAGCATTGCACTGCCACTCGTATTCATACTCTGATCTATTTCCCCCAGGTCCCTTTCATTTATGGTGTTACTCAGTTTGGTGCCACCAAGCCTGTAGGTGTGTTGGGGGTTGTTCGTCCCGAGGTGGAGCACTTTTCATTTCTCAACGTTCAATTTCATCAGCTTCCAATCCGCAAAGCTTGCTAGGCCCCCCTGTATCTGTAGCCTATCCTCAAGCGTGACCACACTCCCCCATAACTTGGTGTTGTTCACAAACTTGGCCAGTGAGTTCTTCACCCCCACATCCAAATCATTAATAAAGATGTTGAAAAGTACCTCACTGAGCACCAAACCCTGCAGGACACTGCTGCCCACTTCTCACCAGGATGAGACAGATCCATTCACTATGACTCTCTGGGTCCTATCCTGCAGCCAGTTTCTCATCTACCTAACTGTCTCAGAGTTAAATCCACAATCCTCCAATTTTCTCGCAAGCACATTGTGGGATAATAAATCAAAGGCCTTTTGGAAGTCAAGGTATACAATGTCAACCTGCTCTCTCGTGTCCAGGTGGCGAGTTACCTGGTCATAGAAGGAGATGAGATTGGCAAGGCAAAACCTGCCCACAAGGAAGCCATGCTGGTTGTCATTCAGAATCTTACCTTCTGCAAGCTGCTTGCAGATAGACTCTTAGATGAACTTTTCTAGGATTTTCCCAAGGATGGAAGTTAGGCTGATTGGCCTATAGTTACCAGGGTCCTCCCTCCTGCTCTTCTTGTGCATGGGCACAACACTGGCCCACTTCCAGTCCTCAGGGACTTCTCCAGAGTGCCACAAGTTGTGGAAGAGTTTCACCAGGGGTTCTGCAATGACTTCGGCCAGCTCCTTCAGCATTCTTGGATGAAGATCATCCGGTCCTGCTGACTTGTATATGTCTCATTTTTTTAAGTAGTCATACACCAATTCTACGACAATAGTAGGAAGGCAATTATTCCTACCATACTCATCCTCTCCTCTACCTGGCGTGGTTTTCCCTTGGTCCGGTGAAAGACTGAGGCGGAGTAGTTATTCAGGAGTTCAGCTTTCTCCTGGGTACCGGTAACCGGCTCTCCTGAGTTGTTGAGCAATGGCCCCACACTCTCATTTGTTTTCCTTCTGTTCCCTATGTACCTAAAGAAGGACTTCTTGTTGTCTTTGATTCCCATTGCTAGTCTAAGTTTGGTTACCACTTTAGCCTGTCTTATCTGTTCCCTGCAGATGCAGGCCATCATGGAATAGTCCTCCTTGGGGCCTGCCCTGAGCTTCCATTGTTTATAAGCTTCTTTCTTAAGAGGACCGTGATTTCCCTGTTTAGTCAAGAGGGCTTCCCAGCCCTTCTGTAACCTTTTCTCCACATAGGAATGGGCTTCCTTTGTGCTTCAGGAATCATGTCCTTAAGGAACAACCACTCTTCATGCACACCTTTCACCTGCAGTCCCCAGCCCCACAGCACTTGCCCTGCTAGTGACCTAAACTTGTTGAAATTTGCATTTTTGAAGTCCAAGACTTCAGTCCGGCTTTGTCTGCCTTACATCAAACAGTGAACATGATGGTTTCATGGTCGCTGTTGCCCAGACTTCCCTCCATATTTAAGTCAGTCACAAGGTCACCTTCTTTGGCCAGGACTAAGTCTAGCATTTGGTAGGGGTCATTGCTACTACACAGTAGTGTTAGTTGGGCAGGGCTCATTGCTTTTTGCTCCAGAGTTAATTGCTCCCAGGTGTATGTTCAAACAGCGCATCCTGGAGCAATCAACTCCAGGGTAGTAAGCTCCACAGTTTATTTAGGCACCATAATTGCATGTGTAGATGTTCACCCTGGACCCCAAGTAAAGTCTTTTCTGAATCTGAATCTTTCCTGCACTGCTTGCCATTACTTAGCGTATGAGCAAGGGTCTTGGACCTTATTTAAAGCCATTCTTATTAGGTTGGCAGCCCTTATGAAAAAAACACTCTCCCCACTTTTCACTAGGTGACAGCATCTCTTCCCATCAGCCATACCATCCCCCGGTCAAAGAAGCTAAAATTCTGCTGGTGATGCCATCTACACAGCCACATGTTGATCTCCAGGATGCCTCTGCTCCTACCTCGGCCTTTACTCTTGATTTTGGGATCTATGACTGTCTGTTATGCAATTTGCTGAAAAAGCTCCTGTGCTGCATTTCTATAATGAGGATAGCTTGCTGATTCAAACCCCAACCTGACAGAGTCTTTGACCCATCTAGCTGGGGTGACCCTAGCAGGAGTTAACACTCCTGCTGGCTCTGTTTCCTGAGTTATTGGAACATGGAAACCTCCATACTGCATCAAGGAACCATCTCCAAGGAAGGGACACAGAAATGAAGGAACATCAATCTAATCTCCAGAACTGTATTTTTTTTTTTGTAAGACACAAATTTCATTTTCTGACCAGCTTTCCTTAGCTCAGGGCATTCAGCAACACATGGGCCAAATCACATACAGAACCTAGGATTCCAGGACCTCTCCAATTCCATTATCTGCTCCAACCACTGACCAACCATACTACATCCCACCCAGATTCTATCAGCGTTGTTAATCGAGTAATTTACTGGCTTTGTTTGCTGACTTGTCACAATTCTTGTTCTAATTAAAATAAAGTACTTTTGTCTGTATTTATCCCCAATAATTTCTGTAGAGCTATATTCAGGATGACCTTTTTTTGTATGTGTGACTCCAAGTGTCAACTTCTTTGCTTTATGTTATCCTTATTTTCAGATTAACTGTTTTTCTGGTCATCAGCCCTTTCTCTCTACTGCTTCCAATGTATTTCTTGGTAGGTGGTGGTTTTGATTCTTTGTCATGTTTGCTTTTTAAATAATCTGTTCATGGCCTGCAGGGAAACTGTTTGCTGACATTTCAGTGAAGCTATATATCAACTGAGTTCATGCAAGTTCAGTCAATGTCAACCCAACTGTTGTCTGTTCAGTCATGAAGACAAAGATTGTTGCCAAGTCGCTTCAGAAAAGTTGAGTTCAGGTAAATTTGAGTCATTACTGCTGATCAAGCAATCACTCAAGGGCAAGGGTTTTTTGTGCTACATTTTTATTAGACTAACTGTATGGAAATGGGTTAATTTTTCGTTAACTGGACCTGGGAGTTGAGGTGGGTCTCTGTCTCAGCTACTAAAGAATGGGCCTGGAGAATAAAATGGATCAATTTGCATATGAAGACACACTGGAGCACTAGGGAATTGAGACCTTTCAGCTGGAGATCCCTTGATGCCCTTTGGTATCCAGGAAAGACTTCAAAGAAGCCCCACTGTGAGAGAAGAGCTTGTCACAAAGAATGCTTAGCTTTCTGGATGACTTCACCAAATCTGGGTGAGTTTTCACAGAAAGGGCAAAGGGCACATTCCTGGCACAAAGGAAATTGAAGTCCATGCTCCATCACATTAGGGTGCTATAGATTAGTTGGGTTAGCAAAAAAGTTGGCAGTAAGAGGAGAGGTTTGGTTTTTTTGAAGTTGAAAACAAACCTTTTAAGATAGGGCATGTTGAATTCAAATATGATTATCAACAAGCTGCTTGTTGTGCATAAGGCCCTCTACCAAAAGAACATAGTAACACACTGAAATTAGTGAGCTGTAAATCTTTGTTTCCTTTTAACATAGGATTAAGAAAAGTCAGCTGGTTCTTAATGCATTGTAGGTTGTAATACACCTGATCTGAGGATAGGCACCCCCTTTTCTAAAACAGTTGAAGTTCAGTTTCTTATGTGCAAGAGGTAGTAGAAATCTTGTAATATGTTATACAACCACAAAGGAATGTGTTTACATCATTCTTAAAACTTGAACTTTATCACCTTGAAACAAAAGTAAACAAGCTGATCTAACAATCAGCAAGTCGACACACAATCTGGAAACTTCTGTTTTCAAAGCGCATTGAAATACTTTATCAGCTGAGCCAGTGGTGATGCATAGGGGGTGCACAGGGGTGCATGTGCACCCCCTGAGAGCACTGGTGCACCCCCGACCATCTGTGCTCGCCACTTAGGCAACGGGCAGGCAGTGCATGCGGGAGCACCAGTGCCCGTCCCCCACAAGCGCCAGCCGGGGAGTTGAGTGCCATGACACTTCCAGAAGCAGCCACGGCCACTTCTGGAAACAGCCACAGGGGGACACCCTTGCCCCCTCCAGTCAGTGGGATCGGCTGTGGGGGACTCTCCCCCTCGGTCAGCAAGGTTGGCTGCAGAGGGATTCCCCTCCCTCCCCGGTCACTGACTGGTCGCTGGGAGGCATGTGCCCCCCCTGACTAAGGTGGCACCAGTCGCCCATGAGCTGAGCAGTAAGTAAACATTTTAACGCACACAAGGTGAGCATGAGTACTAATTCAAGAAACCTGGCATACAGTGGCAGCTTGAGTCAACATTGTATTTGGCACCTTTATGTGACACCTCTTTTTATTTGATAATATTGTCCTTAATAAGTAAATGCCAGGTACATTGGCATTCAAGTTGCCTACACTGCATGCTCCTATACAGACAAATCATGCTGTTGTACAAGTGTATTGCTGATTTTGCACTTTTTTATGCAGCCTCAAAATATTGCCTCCATGAAGTCTGCTGCTTTTGGCAGAAATGGCATGAGTTCTCTTCCAGTCGCAGAACTAGGGTGGGACAAGAGGGGCACCAGGAGGGGCCCCCAACACTGGGGGCCCTGGCCCTGGGCACTAGCCCTGGGCACCAACTTAGAGAAAGGGGTGGTATGGATCCCTTCCCCCTCCTCCCCCCGCAAATCTTTCCACAGCACACAAAGCCCTGCATAGCCTAGCCATAGGGAGTGGGCAGGCAGAGTGGGCAGGCATAGTGCTATGCCCAGCAGTGTGTCTGGTGGGAGACAGGGGGGTGGACTGATGCCCCTTTCCCCCAGGGGGCCTTTGCCATGAGAGGCTCAGCCCTGTTTCCGGGAGTGAATGGGGCACCAGGAGGGGCCCCCAACACTGCTGTTCTTCTGTGGCAATAGCTCAGCCCATGCTGTTAAAGTAGCAGTGGTAGCACCTGCCACTCAAGGGAGGAGAGACTATGCAGGTAAGTCTCCCCTCCCTTGCTAGGGGACAGTATAATTATTCCCCCACCTCCCCCATCACTGAAAAAGCTTATGATGCTTCTGCCATCTTCTACCCCACTGTACCTGAAGGAAGAGCTAATGGAACCAGACATTGTATCTGTATCCAGACTAGTGACTGGCAATGGAATCTCTCTGTGTAGAGTCTCTGATGATCACACATGTATGTACAGAATGGTCTGTGGTTTATCAGTGCTGTGGACCCTAGGCAAACTTATAAATAAATTTTTCTGTGCTTTTTGCCTTCTTTGAGTCATGCATAGCCACCCAAGATGCATGAAGTGATGGCATTGATGGAAAAGTTTCCATGCAGTCTTGGTGTGTCCAGCAATAAAAGACAGCGTATCATAACTAGTAATGACCTGAAATTAGAAGTGCACCGATACATCAGTCCCATATCAGATCAGCATCAATATAAGGAAAATTTACAGTATCAGCAATCGGCTTTTTATGGCTGATGTGGCCGATAATGTCGCTAATAAATGCCTCAAGCATGCTCACAGCCTCATAGATTCATAGATGCTAGGGTCGGAAGGGACTTCAATAGATCATCGAGTCCGACCCCCTGCATAGGTAGGA
>NW_005843023.1:23486-28039 GCF_000455745.1 Alligator sinensis
TTTTGTGTCATCCGCAAACTTGGACAGAGTACACTTCACTCCCTCGTCCAAGTCGCTGATGAAGACATTGAAGAGTATCGGTCCTAGGACCGAGCCCTGCGGGACCCCACTGCCCACGCCCTTCCAGGTCAATACCAACCCATCCACTACGACTCTCTGGGTGTGACCCTCTAGCCAATTTGCCACCCACTGGACTGTGTAGTCATCCAAGTCACAGCCTCTTAACTTGTTCACCAGTATGGTGTGGGATACTGTATCGAAGGCCTTCCTGAAGTCTAAGTATATGATGTCAACCCCTACTCCTGCGTCCAGGCATTTTGTAACCTGGTCATAAAAAGAGACTAGATAAGTCAGGTATGATCTACCTGCTACAAAGCCATGCTGGTTTTCCCTCAGCATAATTTTCCTGCCGGGCTCTCGCAAATGTGAGCGAGCAGCTCGTCTGGGAGGTGTGGAGACGGGGGGCAGCTCCTACTGCTGCACACCTCAAGAGGGCATGGGGGGGAGGCGGCTCCTACTGGTGTACACACCCCAGGAGGGCATGGGGGGGGGGCGGCTCCTACTGCTATACACACCCCAGGAGGGCATGGGAGCGTGTGCCCCCAGATCTGTACATGGGGAGAAGGTAGGCTGCCACTGAGGGCTGGGGCCAGGGCTGTGCTGAGCTCTTCCCGGCAGGGGGCCAATCCAGGCTGCACTTGGGGTGGGCGGCAGCAGCGCTGGGAGGGGGCATGGGGCGGGGGGGGGGCCTATGGCAAATTCTGGGGTGGCTGCAGTCCCTCCCCCCCATAGTCCCCTTCCCAGTGCTCTGCCACCGCCTGCCCCAAGCACAGCCCAACCCAGCCCCCGCACTGAGAAGAGTTTGGTACTGCCCTGGCCCCAGCCTGCAGTGGCAGCCCACTCTCACCCTGCATGCCCTCGCAGGGTGTACATACTGGTGAGAGCCACCCTCCCCCGAATGCTCTGAATGAGATGCTCGTGGCTCCATCCCATGCCCTGCCCCACCCCACCCCAGCTGTGCAGTGCCTGCCCCTGCCTCAACCCCAGCCCCAGCCCCAGCCCCACTCCCTCCCTCATTGTGGAGCCTCAATCTGCCCCCCCCATGGTCCTTTCCCCTACCACCCCTTCCCCCACAATGTACTTACCAGCTGGACGCTGCTCTCTACTCTGCCCAGCTACATATCAGCAATCAGATCATTAGCCGATATGGCTCATTACAAATCGGCCATCAGGAACGGCTCAAAAAATCTCTACCAGTGCACCCCTACCTGAAATGGTAGCAGAGTTTCCAGAACAGTGGGCCATAGTGTAGTTTCTCACAAATGAAAAAAATAGGATGCCTTTAATGTACTGGTTTTATCCAAAGCTGCTTACACATCATTTTGCTGTAATTACCCACTGAAAGTATAAGTATCCCAGGATCCCTGGAGGCAACAACCACACAGGATATCTGTTTCTTTCTGATGAGCATACAGTGATTCATATCAAATGCTTTTGTCAAGCAGTGAACTTCAGCTGAAGGCCACTATTGAGAATGATGACTTTTATCACATGGTGCTTGTGTCTTTAGTTGCTCAGAAAATATTGTGTTGAAGTCTGCGTGGAGGTGAAATGAAAGTCATTCATTGGCACTAACCTGCCTTCCATCTCTTTGTCCATAGTTCTTTTATCTCTTGAGCATGTTTGTCTTTAATAGATTCCTGGTAGCACTTGTCAAACACATCTATTCTGTTGAAGGTTGCATCTGCCCTAAGGACTCATGTGTTTGTATACATGTGTCCCCAAGGTCTTCAAATTACTTCAGATTACTTCTCTAGGGCTTATACCAGTGTTTGTGCACTTATGACTAGGCAGCTTCTCCCAACAGGGCTGTCCGACCCTCGGCAATAAACATCAGTTCTCGCTACATCAGCTGGTATAGCTTTTATGTCTGTTCTTAGACTGCCATTTGTCTGTTCTAATGCCCTAAGAACAGACATTAATTTGTGTTTCAAAATCTGTTACAAATTTACAATCCTGCCACCTTCATAGGCTGTGACTAGTGTGTTGTCTTTGGACTTCTTTCACATCTCATACAGCCGTGATCTTAGCTGAGGCCAGTATGTATTGCTTCCGTACAAAAATAATATCCTAACGATCACTTCAAGAGAGGTGGATAGGGAATACATAAAGAAATTAGCATGGTCTGTATTTGTATTGCTGAAGGCAGGGAAGGAGTGGGCAAGGGGGATAATGAGACAAAATCACCCCTCTCTCTTCTGAATATCCAGAGAAAGGATGGGGATGTCACCTATGTTTAAGGTGAACAGCTACTGACATTTTGCAAGTGTTTCCAAGGGATCATTTGCCAAGTGTGGCCACAGGAGGGCGCAGTGCATCTACTGAAGAATTTTAGGCTCTGGACATATGGATCATCACAGTTGCAAAAGTGAGTTTTCAGGCTGTTCTTAAGGGTTTGTCCTGCCACCAGACTAGTAATGCACTTAGAGCACTTTGCCCATTAGGGTGTTATCTTAACCCAGCACTAATACTACAAAATGTAGAAAAGAGCTCTTGTGAAAACCAGGGCACATAATAACTGCTAGTCCTTACCCTTTCCTTGTGGAAACACATGTAGGTAAATGCAGAATCCTCACAACACTCATTGCAAGAGTGCCTATATGATCACACATGTTCAACAGGGCTACTGTTAGAAAGCTTCCGTGCTTAATTTCAATCCTGGACCACGTGTTGTAATTCTGGGGGGATTTTTTAGGGGTATGAGTTTGGGAGTTGGGATCATATGTTACCTTCCCAGGTAGATGATGGCAACACTCACACAGGTGTTGGGAGGCAAAGCTTTCTCTGTGATTATTAATCAGATGCCTTTCCCTGCCTGTGTCTCACTTCCTGTCTCTCATAGAGATTCAAGCAGGCTGCTCATAAGAGCAGTGGGCCCATCACTGTAGCTAGGATCCTATGCCCCAGTCTGCGTGTACACTCAGGTGTGGAGCATTGCAGGAACCGTCATAGTGACCATAAGCCTCAGGGAAATGGTTTAAACAGAACAATAGCCAGTGGCTGTGGATAAGTACCCCATTCTACATGTGCCCACTGTAGTTCACAAATGCTAGGTTTCACTGATGTGTCAGGGCTCCAAAAGGAATTACTAGACAAGACTGTGCCAAGAACACAGACTCATCTCCTTCTCTTTCCTGAGGTGGAGAGGCATCATGCTCAACTCTCAAGGTTCCTCTTCACAAAAGATGAAGGGAGTTGGTGATGAGCTGAGCAGCACCAGTTGAGGGCCCTAGGAGGGTATTACCAGGATTTAGGGGAGGAGCTGGGCTGGGCTGGTCTCACTTGGCTGCTGGAACCATTTGCACCTGGGCTCAGCCTACTTCCAGATGCCTCCAGAGTATAAAGGATCCAGGGAATCCATGGGAATAGATATTCATGCTTGTATAGCAGGGAGTAGTGTGGGTGTTATGTGGCAGAGGATATACCCATTGGGTGCTCTGTGCTTCTGGGTATTGAGTAGCCCCCTTGCTCTTGTTCTGGGGACTGAGGATGGTTTGCTGTCTGATCCCAACTTGCTGGTTTGTGGCCAAAGAAGCCTGCAGCTTGCTCTGCCTTCAAGCCAGGGAGATAGTGTTTCCCTTACAGTGAGCGCTTGGGTTAAGTGAAGTCACTACCATGAGAATTTTGCTGTGGTATGTTGCCCCAGGGCCAACTAATATGAGAGGAAGGAGCTGAATCCCCCCCTCCCACTGAGTCCTCTAAAATATCACATTCCTACCTAGAGGCTGGATCATCCCTCGTGACTCTGATTAATTGCTTAAAGGGACTAGTATCTATGTACACATAGCACCACTGCCGTGGTGTGTAACTGCCTTGAAGCTTGGCTACGTCTATCCAGAGCAGGTTGACACTGACTTCAGAATTAGTTTATCTTCCAAAAGGTACAGTTCCAAAAAATAGTTTATTAAATACAGTGAATAATTCTAACTAAAAAAAGAGGCAATTGAGGGTGGAAGGCAGGGGAATGAAGCACCTCCTCTTGGTTTGGACCAACTACCTAGGTTGTCCCTGTCTTTCTCAATTCATAGATTCATAGATGTTAGGATCAGAAGGGACCTCAATAGATCATCGAGTCTGACCCCCTGCATAAGCAGGAAAGACTGCTGGGTCTAGATGACCCCAGCTAGATACTCATCTAACCTCCTCTTGAAGACCCCCAGGGTAGGGGAGAGCACCACCTCCCTTGGGAGCCCGTTCCAGACCTTGGCTACTCTAACTGTGAAGAAGTTCTTCCTAATGTCCAATCTAAATCTGCTCTCTGCTAGCTTGTGGCCATTATTTCTTGTAACCCCCGGGGGCGCCTTGGTGAATAAATCCTCACCAATTCCCTTCGGTGCCCCCGTGATGAACTTATAGGCAGCCACAAGGTCGCCTCTCAACCTTCTCTTGCGGAGGCTGAATAGATCCAGGTTCTCTAGTCTCTCCTCGTAAGGCTTGGTCTGTAGGCCCTTAACCATACGAGTGGCCCTTCTCTGGACCCTCTCCAGGTTATC
>NW_005843023.1:29499-34903 GCF_000455745.1 Alligator sinensis
CTTTGTGCCTGAAGGATCGTTTCCTTAAGGCACAGCCACCCTTCTTGGGCTCCCATCATTTCAAAACTCCTACTCTGCAGTGCGTCCTTGACTAATCGCCTGAGTTCATTTAAATCAGCTTTCCTAAAGTCTAGTACTTTCACCCTACTAGTTACCTTACCCACTCGACGTCTTATGGTGAATTCTATTATTAGGTGATCACTGTCCCCCAGATGGCTACCGATCTGTAGGTCCCCTACCATGTCATCCCCCGTTGCCAATACCAGATCCAGTATGGCATTCCCCCTAGTGGGACCATGTACCTCTTCTGTCAGGTGGAGGTCTTGTACACAGGTTAGAAACCTGCGTGAGCGGTGGGACTTTGCCGTCTGTGTCTCCCAGCAGATGTCTGGGTAGTTTAGGTCCCCCATGACTACCGCCTCTTTAGCTTTTATGGTCTCCGTGAGCTGCCTCAGGAGCCCCGAATCTATTTCTTCCCCTTGATGTGGGGGTCTGTAGCAGACCCCTACCACCAAATCCCTTTCTCCTTGCCCCCCATGTAGCCTAATCCACAATTCTTCTACTTCCTCATCCTTGGATTCCGTCTTGATGAGGGTTGACGTATATTGCTCATTGACATAGAGCGCAACCCCTCCCCCTTTTTTCCCCACCCTGTCCTTTCTGTACAATTCCATGTTTTCTTTTTTTTTTTGGCTAGAACATAGAAGTCCCCTGTTGGCACAGCACTATTTCTATACCTCTCTAGTGTAGGCCCTAGAGCTAGCCAAGATCATGTCCCATATGGAAAGGTGACACAGTAGCTAGTGAGCTGAACCTTGCATCCAGCCTCCTCTGTAACATAGATGCTGAAGCCTCTTTGTTCCTTCCTCTTGTGCTCCTAGATAATGAAAGGAAACTGCATGCTCTGCAGAATGATTCCAGCTGTAGTATCTGGATGTCCCAAGCTCCAGATGGCTCTTGGAAAATAGAAGTCTCCTACATTGGCTGTTGTGTTTTTGAGTGGGTGAGTGACCTGGGGCTGGGGCTTCTGCTAATGCTTCTCTAACAGTCCTGACTTCTTTGGTCCTTTCTTCCCCAGAATGGCAGTTATTTGATGTTGGTTGGGATTGAAGGGATAGATGCTGCTGGCCAAAGAGTCCTCCATGAAGAAAAGACAGTCAAGTGCCCCTTTGCTCTGCTAGGTAAGAGTCTGACTAGGAATACCTGACTAGGAATACCAGCCTGTGCCAGACCGCTCTGAAAACTTTCTCCAGAGGTTGTGGCTCTCCAGTCAGGAAAAGGTAGATCTTGCTATACCTTCTTGCTAAGACCCTTCTGCTTCCTTTCTCTCCCACCTCTGGTAAGGTAGCTGTCATGGTGCCAGCATCCCTCACCTCACTCATCTGAAAGATCCTTCAAGGTGTGCACCACCCTGCACAGTGAGGGTCTGGACTAGTATTTCACTGGCACCTACCAAATCTAGTTGGGACTAGTGACTTGCCTCTAACAGCACATCTAGCCTTGGCCCAAGGCCTCTGTCCCTAGCCCAGCACCTCAACTGATGATACTGCCCCTTTCCATATGTGGCTCTTGCTGTCCTCTTTAACAGACATGGAATTGAATGAGGAGTCTCTGCTCTGGTATTTGGCAGATCAGGCCTCCACTCTGCTCCAAACCAATACCCTCAGGAAAGATGCCAAGCCAAATATGGGGGGGGGGGTGTGTCCTGCAGAAGGGTGTATGGTCCCTACACCTTTCCTCATCCAGTCTCAGTCTCTACCCTGCTGTGATTTGCTGTGCAAACTCCCAGCTGCTTCTCTGTAGCCCTGGATGCTCCCAGCCCCCATGTCTGTGCTGCTGTCCAAAGCCAGGACACAATGTCCTGTGCCTCCCCATCTGTCACTACAGGAGACTGTGAAGAATGCAGCTGTTGTTACAGCCCTAGTAACAGGGTACATCCCTGTTACTATGGCAACACAGGTGAGCTGCAGGTGTGAATTGCCCATCTGAATGACTGACTGCCCCATGTTGAGAGGGGCAGCAACTAGAATATCTTGCATTTAAAGCCAAAGAGGGCTTGTATGTTCCTAGTCCTGCTGGCAACATAGTGCTCTGGTGGTTGACCTGAGGCTGAGGAATATCTTGCTCCTGGCTGAAGACTCTCTATGTGCTTTGGCCATGTCCATGAACTGACCCAGCTTCAGGGTTCCAGTATCTGCAGTGCATTCCCTATTGGCCACTGTAACTCTCCTAGGGAGCCTACCCTGTCCTGTCAATCTCTGTGCCCAGCACTTGCCCTTTAGATAGTAAGGGTGGGTGGGAGGGGGCAGCAGAAGCCAGGGATATCCAGGAGGACAGGAAAGGCACAGGCTCCTAGCTCCAATAACTCAAGCCTGGCCTGCCTCCTGTGGGAGAGGGCAACCCTGGGCTCCAGCCTGACCTGCCACTTTCTTGCTTCCAGTGACAGCATAGTGTACACCAGGTGGCCAAGTCTCCATTGCGGTCTCTGAGGATGCAACTTTACCAGCCCTGATCTTAGACTCTCTGCATCTGGCTAGTGGGCATGGGGCTGTCTGCACCCTGGTGGCAAGGAGCAATGCCTTAATTCTGTATCAGTTTCCACTCTCTGCCTGTGGTACCACTTTCCAGGTAAGAGGTAGGGGCTGGGATGGTAGCACTAGAAAGAATGTCAGGGACCTTGCAGATCTCGAACAAGTCACACTAACTGGTTCTTCCTGAGCTTAATTCAATGCCAAACCCTACTGGATAAGCAGTGGACCTTCTGGGGAGTATATCTGGTTCCTAGTGTGTCTGCAACATGCCCCCTGAATGGAGAAAAGCTGGGCATCACTGCCTAATCTTACTGCAGGTGGATGGACACTGGAGTGTGTATGAAAATGAACTGGTGGCAGAGAAAGACAAGAGAATCTGGCGACTAGGGTCTATCACCTGGGACAGTGCTTTCAGGTAACATCACTGTTTTCTAAATTGCCCCTCAGCCCTGTGTCTATGGAGTTGTATCTGCTTGTCACACGAGCCCTGAGCCACCTCTCCTCAGTTGGAGGAAGCTCAAGACCAGTATTCTTGCAAAACCTGTTACACTAGAGTGTCCATAAGAGGTTCGTGGACCCCGTAAAGCTGGGATCCTCCCAACTCACACTAAGGGAGACTCAGAAACTCAAGGGAGGTGTTGTTTGAGGGGAGCCAGGAATGGGATCCACAGAAATCTATCATTTAACAAAGATACTGGGTTGCAGCCCTAAGCTAGCAGCCCCTCCTCACAGATGGGCTTGAGAGGTTCACCTGTCTCCTTCCACTCCATACTGAGCTCCATTTCTAAACCTGGACCTGCTCAATTGTCAGACTTGTTGGTTTTTCTCCACATCAGGTTACATGTTTGCCATCACTACCTTACCAGCAGGAGCTTCCTGCCCCTAGGCATCCAGGTCTTCATACTGCCTCCTCCTCCTGCTGTATCCCAGACTGGGCCCCTGGCTCTGGAACTGTGCATTGCCACAGGTTGGGGAATGCCACAGCCCCTGGGAGGGTGCACTTCTGTCCCTGGGTGCAGGTTTTGGTCTATGCTTAAAACTGAGACACAGTGGGTGGGGAGGCTAAAGGCAATATATGAAGGCCAGGGAGAGGAAGTTACAGGAGGGAGGTGCTAGGTGGGAAAGAATATTAAGGTACCACTTTAAGCGAATGCCCTATGTAACAGGAAAACTAAGTTATGCTCAGGCTCTTAGCATAACTTTAGGCCTTCCCAGAACTAAGCACTTAAATTGTACAGTGCCTTATAAGGCAATGGGAAAGGTGAATGCTGTAATTGGTATGGTGCGCTTAGCAGGTACAGGAGTTTCCCTAGAACGAGGGGAAACCAAAAAATGGAATAGGATTGGAGTACCTTATCTAAAAAGATGGGGTAAGAAACTTAAGGATTGGACAGTTTGAGATGAAAAAGTTACAAAAGTAGCAGACAAAAAAAGAGACAGTGTGTGTTTGTGTTGCCACCCTGGGGAGACGGAGCAACCTTGGTGTCCCAGGGGCACCGAGGTTACAGGAGGACCCCAGGCCAAAATAGAAGAATGCCCCAACTTACCTCCTGCAGGGGCTGAAAGATGTGGGGCAACACGCACTGAGAAACCGCCCACGCGGTTCGTCAGCCGCACTCATATCCAAATGGGGCCAGGTGACGTCACCTGGAGACGCCACCCGGCGGACACAAAAGGTGGCCCCGAGGGCGCAGGAAGGAGGCCGGTGAACGGGGGCTCCACGGGGAAGCCCACGGCCCGAAAGGCGCAGCTGCTGCGTCGGGCAGCCCGGGAAGATGTTGGCGGAGCCAGCGGAGGCACCAACAGAGAAGCCGGCAGCGGAGCTGGCAGAGAAGCTGGCAGGAGAGCCAGCAGCAGGAGAGAAGCCGGCAGCGGAGCCGGCGAAGGCTCCAGGAGTGGAGCCAGCAGAGAAGCTGGCAGCGGAGCCGGTGAAGGCTCCAGCAGAGAAGCCGGCAGTGGAGCTGGCAGAGAAGCTGGCAGCAGAGCCAGCAGCGGGAGAGAAGCCAGCAGAGAAGCTGGCAGCAGCGCCAGCACTGACAGAGAAGCCAGCAGCAGAGCCGGCACCGGCAGAGAAGCCAGCAGTGGAGGCGCCGGCAGAGAAGCCAGTGGAGGAGCCAACTGGCAAGCCAGCAGAGGACCCGGCAGGGAAGCCGACTGGCTAGCCGGCAGAAGAGCCGACCAGCAAGCCGGCTGAGAAGCCAACAGAGAAGCTGGCAGAAGAGCCGGCAGGGATGCTGATGAAGGGAGCAGCGGTGAGTGGGGAGAGTCGAGGAGGAGACGAGTGCTGGGGAAGCTGGAGCATCTACGGGGAAGCCCAGAGAAGAGGTAACAAGGGCGGGGCCAACGGGAACCCCAACTGGGATAGCCACGGGGGAGGGGCAGAAGACCCCCCAAGTAGGGCTGGTTAACGGAGTAAGGGAGCCTACAGACAGGCCCGCAGCATCCCCAAGAAGAGTCAGCCGCGACCCATAGGTCACCATCCCTGGAGTAGGGTTGAGCCTAGGGAAGAGATAGGAGCCCCGAGTGGGGCAGGCAACCAAGTCTGGGGCACTGAGGCACTGGGAAAACACAGAGCCCGTAGACTGAGGGGCACTTTATATTCCTTTGGGGCCTCCTGGCCCGCCGGTCACATCTCTCCGGCAGTCACGGTGGTGGGGATCGCATGGTGAGTCAGTGTGGTTGGAATAGGGAGCTAGGGACACGGGATAGATGAGTCCAGGACCAAAGGGCCTCGGAGCCTTCATGCCTGAGCCGCGGCCCAGGGACACTGGGGACCTGTGGCTGGAGATGGCCAGGGTAGAAACCGAGAGGAACCAGGGACACTAAAGGGCCAGAAGACCCACGATCGAGGGTGGCAAGTGGCCAGGGGGTAG
>NW_005843023.1:34917-36192 GCF_000455745.1 Alligator sinensis
CCCCCGGGAGTGCCTGCCGAGAGGCGTGACGGCCCTGGAGGCTGCCTCAAAGGGGAACCCCTCCACCGAGGTTCCATTCAAAGTCATGGCAGGTGAGGTAAGCGGACCCCCGGACGTCAGCCGGGGTAGCCTTTGGGGTCCACTTGCAGGCCCGGGACAGACAAGATCGATAGTCCGGGCCAAGGCTGCAAGAGAACGCCTGATAGAGCAGAGGCGGGCACACTTGGAATTCGTGTTTCAACAACAAGGAATCCAGAAACTAACATCCCACACACCCAGCAGAGGATCTGAGGCCAGTACCACTGAAGGTCACTGTTGTAATGCCTGAAGGAACCGCTTGCTAGGTCGTATGACGAGGAAGAATACTTGTAATAAGCCTAGGGATTACTAATAAAGATCACTTGATACCAAATCGGATGAGGGACCGTGTCAATCTTTGGGGGTCTGTGGTAAAAGGAATGTTAGGGGCCTGGTCTGTCTGGCCTTTTACTAATGCATTTTTCATTAGGAGTGAAGAAACACCACATGGTTGTTATAGAAAGATACGCTAGTTCTTAGTCCACGGTGAATGTATCCTACAATAATCACCCAAACTGGCCGTCTACAGAGGGTGCTATTACAGCACGCTGCCACCAGATGGCAGAAGCCACTTGCATTGAGTGAAGGGCTAGGAAGTGAAATGGGCTCCAGGTAGTAACTACTACATGCGAAAGAGCTACACTTGACCCGACCCCGCAAGAGGCTGAGAAACGCATGGTCTTTAGAAAAACTGTTGTGTACCCATACACTAAACTACCCCACTCTGAACAGCAGGACAGTCAGGTTC
The DNA here is from genome assembly GCF_000455745.1 of Alligator sinensis. Taxonomy (NCBI): domain Eukaryota; kingdom Metazoa; phylum Chordata; order Crocodylia; family Alligatoridae; genus Alligator; species Alligator sinensis. The sequence continues at coordinate 35,744 of NW_005843023.1, forward strand.
CATCTCTTCTTTGCCTGCATAGAGTAAGGGACAGCACCTTTGCCTCCCTATTTCCTACCCTGCCCTATTTCTGGCCAGTACTGGAGTAATGGAGCATACAACTGGGAGGAGGCCCTCCTTTAGATAGACTGTGAAGATATTGGGGTGGGCTGGGACCTGCTGCTTTATCTGCTGCAGACCCAGGATGACCCCTGTGAGCCCATCTCCAGCCCAGAGCAGAGTTATGACTCCTACCGCACAAACTGGGATTATCCCATGGTGAAAGTTCTGCCTGACCCCATCTATGTAGAGGTCGGACTCTGCAGAGACCTGATGCAACCCACACCTGGTTCTGGCTCTGCGCCACTGCTGGGCCACCCCCGTGCCGGCCCTCAGCAGGAGCCACAGTGGTCAATCCTGGGGAATGGGTGAGTCCCTGGGGAGTGCAGGGTAACAGCTGAGGCCTGAGG